>NW_004798509.1:113658-115676 GCF_000002075.1 Aplysia californica | reverse complement strand
ACCACCACCACAACCACCACCACAACCACCACCACAACCACCACCACAACCACCACCACAACCACCACCACTACAACCACCACCACAACAACCCCCACAACCACCACCACAACAACCACCACCACAACAACCCCCACTCACCCCTAGAGCGTTGTAGGCCTCCATCATCACACTGACCAGAGTGTCAGAGTCCAGATACTCCATCACCTCCTGTGGACACAAACACATCATACACTTAACAAATATACTTAACACATACGCTTAACACATATGCTTAACACATATACATACATACACATTACACATTAATAGTTACCAATTATTAAACACGTTTTGTACACACTGGTCAGCAACTATATACAATTAACACATTGTCCTATACTTACGGTAAACAACCTCTATATTATTGTTGTTGTTATTATTATGATGAGTTTCTATCACTATAGTTATAGTCTTAGCATTATCTGTATGTTGCTGAGAAAAGTAGAGCATTTTTCTGCTGGAATATGAGCTCGAACTGTTGCAGTATAGGTGTAAGCTGTCTTAGAGCGTGTGATACAGGAGTGCGGATATTTCCGATGACAATAGTGAAGGTACCATCTTCCTAGACTACAGTAACAATAAATACAATACGTAGTGAGAAAAAGAAACGAAAAAATGAAATACAAATATGCAGAATTGTTTACAAATCTACAGGCTTTAACTAAGATTTCTATATCAATAAAAAGTAAAACTATAACATTATGTTCAAGTAATACTCTGTTGGAATAACAATAGAGTAAAAGCGTACACAAATCCAGATTTAAAAAACTGACGACATGATAAAACTGAGTAATAGTAATACCATCATGAAACCCAACCCAAACTGGATCTAAAAACCCGACATATACTAGAACACAACCCAACCTAAACCTGATAAAATATTCACATTACCATAAAATTGAAAAAGAGCTTTACTTCTAAAGAAAACTCCAATTAACGGGTGCAATTTGGTTAATTTGAGCAACATTGTTATTCTTTTTTATCTAAATAACTTTCTCTCTGCTTCGAAGTGCACGCACATGATTCAAATTTATTTTGCTGTTTCTTCTGTAGTGAAATCGCTACAGCTATTTCCTTCAAGCAAAGTGCATAAACAAAATAAGATGTGAAAAGCTCAGAACAGGGCGGGGAATATCAAAGCAATAAGCGTAGCACTAAATATATTCTCCCTGTACCTAAGCAAAATGTCTGCAGACGAGAAAGCGTCATAATAAAATGCCACCCGCTTTGTCAAACCAATGATTGTGCTCAGGAGAAGAAAATTACCGGTGTAACTTCGCTTTAAGTCGGGGTTTTCTCATTTCATGAAATCCAACTATGAATGTGGACTTCTGTTCCAACTATGGGCAATTCTATCTTTTGTCTCCTTTAAACCGTGAGTTATTTCCCTGTCAACGCTTGAGGCAGAACTACGAGTGGTCTCAGCAAAATAGGTTGTGACTGTCGCAGCCACTAAGGTACAAGGCTATATGGGCCAAATATTATCATATGAGATACAAGAATATTATGATAACAATAACAGTAATAAAATGTTATCATAATCACATGAAGTTAAATAATATGATCATAATAATGATAGTAATAATAATGATATAATCGATACAAAAATATATAATAATCATAATGAGATGTACAATGATATTGAATGATTATCATAAGCGATACCATAATATTGTAATATATCATTATTAAGCAGCCTGAAAGAACATAATATATACGCATACGCGTATCATTAGAAAAGTAGTAAAAAGATATCAAGCATCATTGATCTTACTGCGGATATTTTTTCCTTTTTTTTTTTGGCGGCGGCGGCGGCAGGGGTAGGGCAGAGAGGAGAGGGAGGGTTATTCAAATAACCATTGGTGATGATTCATAACAAACAGATAATCCCTTACATATTGTCCTATAAATGTACAAATTGTATCGATGGGATGTCGCGTTAATTAAGACTTTAAAAAGTTTTAGAACCAAAGGAA
>NW_004798509.1:108650-111302 GCF_000002075.1 Aplysia californica | reverse complement strand
TTGCAGCAAAACCATCCAATTAGAAAAGATAAATTATATCTTCTTTGCAGCAAAACCATCCAATTAGAAAAGATAAATTATATCTTCTTTGCAGCAAAACCATCCAATTAGAAAAGATAAATTATATCTTCTTTGTGGCAAAACCATCCAATTATAAAAGATAAATTATATCTTCTTTGTGGCAAAACCATCCAATTATAAAAGATAAATTATATCTTCTTTGTGGCAAAACATGCTTGAAAGGACAGACATTACACCTACTTTGAGGCAGAATTTTTGGGACAACCAGTAGATATTGCATATTAGATATCTAAATATTATTATTTTATTTATGAATTGACATGCCTCTTTGAGAGATCTCTAAAAAAAAAAAAAAAAAAAGAACAACCACAAAAAAAAACCCAAAACCCCCCAAACAAACAAAACAAAACAAACTCAAATTAATTAGGACAGCAGTTTTTAGCCATAGCCGTACTGTGGCGGTTTGCAAGCTTGGCAGCCTTAAATTTTGGCTTCTATCATGTGATGAGTTCAATCCTCGAAGTCTTCAGAAACGAGGGGAACATTTTACGGTGATCCACATTCAAATTGTTGTACATGTTTTGAAGTACATATACATGCATTCATATTGCTAGCCACCAGTGAATGGAAGCCTCGGGGGCGAACTTATGATATGCCTTAAACATGTTTATCCGTACTTTGTTGTTGTAAATGAAATGTGCCAAAGATTCGAGTTAAAACCACTTTGCCGCAAATGAAACACACTAAAATTGACCAAACTATTGCACTGTCGCAAATGTCGTTCTAGTCACTTCTCGAAATTGCTGCTGCTAATGGCATTGTCCCAGCAGTAGATTACAAGCAGGTAGAACAGGAGAGGGAAACTTGTGGCACACAGGAGAGAGGCAGACCAGGGTGCAACAGTACAGCAGTGTCCGGCTGTTTGTGTTCTCCACGGACGGAATGGCAGAGGGAGGGACAAGGGGAAGGAAAGAACGAAGGAGGGAAAGAGTGGCATCTTGGGTCCACCTACCTGCTTCTCCTAGTGGTTTCCGACAACAGTTGATATGATATATGATAACAATTGTATTTTTATATATTATATATATATATATATATATATATAGCGTATAGCCACGCTCTACAGTATGCGTTATGTGCTTCGCAATTGTTATTACATACAATTTTAGTACAACTTCATAAACAAACCTTTTGTTTTAGGGCTATTCCAGGACAAAAAAGAAAGCTACAGTGACATATCTAATGCGGAGCCGGAGATGATACCCTGCTGAAAAAAAAATTCTCAGCAATGAAAAAGCCATTCTTTATTCTATTGTTGTTGTTGTTGTTGTAGTTGTTAGAGGCAATTCCCCCCCCCCAAATAAAAACAAACTAAACCCCGCTCTGTCACTGTCTAGAATTTTTTCAGCAGGTCATCTCTTTCCCCGTTGCATTTGTCACTGCAGTTTCACGTTTCATGGAATGGCCCTTTAGAGCTCTATCTACCCTAGTGTTTTTAACACTGGTTATCGTCTCAGCTAAGCTTTGGATTACATCACTCAATACAATCAGCACTTAACAAACGTTCATTAATGAAAAAGCACAATAAATGATTATGATCTCATCGCCCCTTTGAGTGCTTTTAGCACTACCCTTGACTATCTACCCGTGGGTTAGTAAATCTATTCACTGCCTTGCCCCAGATCGTACAAGCGTGTCAATGAGATTCTAAATGTATATAGCAGGTTTGGCAGTGAAAGGGTATAACTCTCTGTATATATATAATATACGTACGTATATCTATGATCATAGTCACTCAAGGTTGTATTGTGTAAAAATTTCCAAAAAATGAAAATCAAGTGGGTCGTAGGTTGTAGAGCTTGATAAAGCGCATCTATTGGTCTATTTGTCTCATTCCTATTCTTTAAAAATAGTGAAGGATTTTGACGAATTAAACATTTTGTCCAGTTCAAATTCAAACAGATTTATGCTTCCCTGAAAATCTTGTTTTCTTACATATACAACAATGATGAATGACAGCGACGATATGATGTATTATTATAGCTATATAGGAACACATGGATGAACTTCACCACCACCGTTATTGGTTAGATAAGTGTACGAAGGTTATAAGATACACAGACTATGGCTATATCTATATATTATGGTAAGATACACAGTCTATATCTATATTCTATATATAAGTCTAAGGTAAGATACACAGTCTACATCTATATTCTATATATAAGTCTATGGTAAGATACACAGTCTATGTTTATATTCTATATACAAGTCTATGGTAAGATACACAGTGTATATATCTATACATAAGTCTATGTCCAGAGATACATCTAGCCTATATACTGGCATGTAGTGAAGGAGGCAGGAGCACCAAGAGCTACTTACTGGCTTCACAGCCTTGGGCATCTAGACCAGGAAATCAATAGCAAGAGACACAACATGGGCGCACGTTTCTCTACTCACGGCCAGCCAAAACGCCAGTACCACACTTTTCATCATCATCATCATCAACACTCTCCCTACCTAATATGCTTTTTAAACAATGATTATAATAAAGATTATAATAAAGGATGCGAGGAGGAGAAGGAGGAGGAGGAGGAAGAGCAGTAGCAGCAGCAGCAGCAGTAGCAG
>NW_004798509.1:106527-108294 GCF_000002075.1 Aplysia californica | reverse complement strand
AGAAGAAGAAGAAGAAGAAGAAGAAGAAGAAGAAGAAGGAGAAGGAGAAAGAGGAGGAGAAGGAGAAGAAGAAGAAGAAGAAGAAGAAGACTTCTCAAGGAGTGCAGTGACACACCTATCCTTCCTTTTTCTACACCCAACACTAAAACTTTTCACTGCGAGTGACACACGAAAATATCATCTACCCACCCATTATAATATACTTCTATCCCCATATATATATATGTACAAACAGCTTTCCTGGGTACTCATGGTGGAGTTTTGGCTGCCATCACAAGAACAACATACATGTATGGCACTGACTGAGAGAGTCATATTTCTGTCACAAAGTAGGGCAGATATTCTTTATCAGTCTCTAATCAATCAACATGATTAATATGTGAGGCAGCGTGGTGAAATCAGGCGCTCGTCAAAATAGTGAAATTGAAGAAACTCGCATTTCTATTTCGTAGATTTTTTTTGGGTAGGCTCAACATCTTTTCCGTTCCTTCAAGAACACATTTCTGTGTGGATTTGACTGAAAAGCGTTCATTAAAGGCACAAAAAGAAGTAGGTTTTAAGATAATTCCAATAACTTCACATGCCTAAAAATAGATGAGCGCCTGATTCCACTGTGTCGTGACATATATGGCTTGTTGTTGCCATCATCATGTTGGACCGTTCGAGAGATCGTTTCTACGACACATTCAGAAATAGCTATGTTTCCAGTTTATTCATTAAAATTTGACATATTCTACTTTATGAAATATCTCTGCCTTGAATGAGTGTGATATTTTTTCATTTAGCCAAAGTGGGAGCTTATAACAAAAAGATAACTCTCCAAAAAATAAAAAAAATATATATATTACATCTAAAATTGAAAAAATAAAGGTCAATAAATATTCATAAAAAATACAAAAATGTGCTGAAAATGGTACCAATAATGTGAAGTGGTCAATCTATCTGATAGAAAATTAGTAGCAAATTACATACACTGAATGAAAATGATACTGCATCATCATCATCATCATCATCATCATCATCATCATCATCATTACCATCATCATCATCATTACCATCATCATCATTATCAGCAGCAGCAACAGCAGCAGCAGCAACAGTATCATGTTAAAAAATAATAATAATAAATAAAAGTAAAGTATAGTAACGTATATGCATGTCAAACTCTTAATATTTTTAGATAGGGTGATGACGATGCATCTATTTCTAATTATAGATCTCAAATAGTTGCCATCATTTCCGTTATATCGTAGAGAAGACAGGTGTATAGGAGCAAAACATTATACTATCAGTTTTGAAAGAAAAAAAAAAACTTTCTAAAGAAGTACTTTCACCAAGATGTTACATGCATTTTTCATTCAAATTAAAGACAATCGAGAGTTTCTATGGTTATTTTGAAATCAGTTAAAAAAGATTTCACACCCATTGTTGAGGCAAAAAATGTCTGGAAAAAAAAGAGAGAGAGAGAGACCTCATCCCTTGACATGCAGCAAACTAATAGGAAAACATTCCAAGATTCAAGACCAGAAATAAGAACCCTTTTCCTGTTACGAAGGACAATCAGGAAGAAAATGTCTGGTCCTGGTTGTATGTCGAAACAATTAAAAAGATGGTAGAGGGAATGTGTGCACATTACCGCTTCCATAATGGCTGCAGTTCGTTCCTTTCCATCCTGTGTAAAGCGACAACGACATGAAATCTTCATTCATCTCAACTACTTTGAGTGTCTCATCTTCAGAGTGTAAGGGTAGGGGGGGGGGGGGGGGG
>NW_004798509.1:102394-104541 GCF_000002075.1 Aplysia californica | reverse complement strand
CACACACACACACACACACACACGCAGACACACACACACACACACATACATACACACACACACACACATGCACACACACACACACACAAACACACAGACACACACACACACATTTACAACTCCCAAACCTGCACATAATCTTGCTCACAAAGTATAGTGTAGCGGCAGAGGACAATGTTGAACAAATTTGTCTTTAAAACTAAAAAATTAAACGCTCTGATGTTTTGACATATTTATTTCTTTTAGGAGAAAAATCAAAATTTTGGAGGCATAAGGGAAACTAACGTGTAACAACCACAATACGTGTAACAACAACAACAATACGTGTAACAACAACAATACGTGTAACAACAACAATACGTGTAACAACAACAATACATGTAACAACAACAATACGTGTAACAACAACAAAATGAATGAATGACTGAATAAATGAAAGAATAGCAGATTGGTTGGGGGTTCTTTTTTGTTTTGTTTTTTCAAAGAAGCATATGACTCTATAACAGTCATTTCGTTCTATGGAAAAGTATGGCAGACAATTGAGACAGTGCAGATGAATAAATGAATGAATGGTAAGACATACAAGACAGCGAAAAAAATATGAGTAAACGAATGAAAGAAAGATAAAACGACTGAGACAGTGAATAAATATGAAAAAGAATTAATGAAAAACAAGGACCAACCTCCTCCCTAGAGCAGTTCTTGAACTGGCCCACCCTGAGCATGTGGTTGATGTATTCACAGATCTTGTTGTCAAACACAATGGCCTGGTTCTGGAAGTTTCCCTGGTGGAGAGAATAGTGTACGCTTGCTGGGGTAAGAATGATGAACAGAAAAGTGGAAAGAATAGTGTACGCTTGCTGGGGTAAGAATGATGAACAGAAAAGTGGAAAGAATAGTGTACGCTTGCTGGGGTAAGAATGATGTACAGAAAAGTGGAAAGAATAGCATACCCTTCTCTATCTTAGAATTACAAAGTTCTGTCGAACATTTTTTGACTGTTTTGAGTTACTAAGATCATGAGGTCAGAAAGCAAATGTTCTATCTTCTCTATCAAAATTGTAAAATTGTCCAAAGTTGATATCAAGGTATTTAGAGAATTGCTTTCGAAAAAGGTTGACTCTACGTGAAACTGAAAATCTTTGATGTTATACTTCTCAAACTAGGCCCAGAGCAAATAGGACGTTGTAACTCTGAGGTAGCGACTTGCTGGGGGTAAAAATGACTTAGTCCTACAGAAAGGTGGAAAGACATAGAAGAATCAGGTCAAGTTCAAGATGTTAGTCATAGATGGGGACAGGTGGAAAGTGTTTGTCAGTGGCCTTTTCCCTGATCCCAGGTGAGAAGGAATGATGATAGGAGATGACCAAGTTCGTTAGAGATCCAGAAGTCAATAAATTACCGTTGTTATCGTTGCCTGGTGTTTTTTGTCATTGACGACGATGAGAATGATGATGATGATGATGATGATGATGATGATGATGATGATGATGATGATGATGACGACGACAATGGAGAAGCCCATTAGAACAAACGTTAACATTTCTTATAAACTTATAAATATTCTAATACTCAATCTCTACCAACTTTTTGTCTTTTTCTTATCGTGCTTACAACAATGATGATGATGATGATGATGATGATGACAATGAAGATGATGATGGTGAAAATGGCCGTCATTGTAGTTGCTTCTGTGGTGGCGTGGCAACTGTTTTGGTAGTCGTTACTGTTTTTGTTGTTGCTACTATTGTAAACTGCTATTGTTGTTGTTGTTGTTGTTGTTGTTGTTGTTGTTATCGATCCAGCAACAGCTGGGCTCTCGTCCTTCTGTCCAATGCCATGTAGTGATAAGTGCAGGTTTGCTGCAGTTGCTGTAATGCTCCATAGAGTGTGTTGTCAATGTTAGGTCTCCGAGATTGTTTTTGTTATAATTGTGGATGGTTGGTAGGCACTCTGGTGTGGTTTGCTCCTACTTTTCTTCATTCAAACATCTATCATCCTAGTCGCTCCCTCTTCTTTCCTTTGTATGTTACTCTCATGTAACGCCCCTATTCTCTGACACTTTTATGACCCAATAGCATTGTTCATTTTTCAAAACTTTTACTAAAGCAACATTAAACTTGTTGTGGTTGTCTTAACTCTTTCAC
>NW_004798509.1:98753-101418 GCF_000002075.1 Aplysia californica | reverse complement strand
GAGGGGGGACTGGAGCAGAGAATGTTACAGGGTTTAGCACAACGCAGTTATTTACCAACACCCTACAGAAATATACCTAAAGCTTGCCATTGACTGTGGATATTTGTTATACAAACACTGTTTATTATCATTTTTATCATCATCATAAATTGTTATTGAAGTTCCTGAAATACTGGTGACAGTGGTGTAGCAAAATGGCACTTCACTGTCTCAAACACGAGACCCAAGTTCCATTCCTGAGAGGGGAATATTATTATCTATGGACTTTCCCTTGGGATGCTGTATGTATACTTTTCAGCTTGGGTTGGCCCTAACAGGCAGGGTCAGAAGCCAACCTCCTAGATGGTTGTCTAAATTGAGTTGATGGGGGTGTAAAAACGCCTACATGAAAAAAAAAGTACCTGTAGTCCTTTCTTCTGGTTGTCACACATAAGTCCCAGCACTCTGAGAACCAGCTCGATGTAGCCGTCGTCCTTGAAGTCAAGGTCGTCAGACATTGCCACCGCGTTCTCCGTCAGTTCCTTCAGTTCATCGTCGTCCAGCTCCTAGAGGTCACAAGAAAAACATTCCAAAACAAAACAGTCACTCGTTTTGCAGTTTTTAGTTCCAACTTTTGTAAAGAGAAGCAAGCTCACTGACATAGTGACAGCTGTTTACCTCAAGGAGAAGCAAGAACAAAAGGCAGAAATAATTTAGGGAGAGGAAAAAAGTAAGACATGCCAGTGGCACTCTTCATAATTCCATCAATCAGCCACCTCCATACCAAAAAGTGGAATTAAAACTGAGCGTAATATCATTTTGGTTGTCGGACAGGACATGAAATGTAGGATATAAAACACAGGACAGATTGCTATGGTCTACTAAGAGGGAGCAGTGCCTTTCTTCTTGATAGGACAAGTAACATATGTGAGGCAGCGTGGTGGAATCAGGTGGTGGAATCAGGCTCTCGTCAAAATAATCAAAGTGAAGAAACTTGCATTTTTCCCCAGGTTTGTGAATGTTTATCAAATTTTTCTTTTTTGGCTCAACATCTTTCATGCCTATTAAAGAACTCATTTCTGTGTGGATTTTTTCTGAAAAACGTTAATTAAAGGCCCCAAAAAATGTAAATTTTCAGTAACCACGGACTCTTAAGCTAAGGAAATAACTAATCTTTGGCGGCCATTTTCTCACTAATTTTACCTCTGAAAACAGGTTTCCCCCACCTCCCTCATTTGCAAATGTATCGACTTGTATTCAAGATAAATGGATATTTTTTTCTTTGAAATACAGACAAGTGAACAAGCTTTAAGATGATACCAATAACTCTACATGCCCAAAAATTGATGAGAGCCTGATTCCACCACGCTGCCTCACATGTCATTTTGGTTGTCGGACAGGACATGAAATGTAGGATATAAAACACAGGACAGATTGCTATGGTCTGCTAAGAGGGAGCAGTGCCTTTCTTCTTGAAGGACAGGTAACATATGACTGATACGGCACAAAACACGCAGACTGCTTTGTGTCAGACTCCGCCACACGCCGTATTGAAAAGTGGTATACAGGTGTTTTTTAAGTAAGAGTTTTACGGCACTTGCAACACAAGAAGGTCATATAAGGGCAGAAGATTAGAGGTGTCACAAGAGAGTAACAAACATAAAAAATAAGGAGAGATAAAGATGATAGCTGTGTGATAGGAAAGAAGGAGTAAACCCCACCAGAGCACCCGCAAACCACCCACTGATATATGACAGTCTCAAACTGAGTAGGGTAAAAGATCAAGCAAGAGGAAGAGTAAGTGGAACCTGCAGAAGAGTCACAGAAATTGAGGTACAGAAAATTGGGAAGACAAGGAATAACATCATGAGGCTAGCCCAGGATAGGGATAGGTGGAAAATGTTCCTGGCCTATATCCTGAAAAAAAAATGGTATGGGTTTAACGCCCCTATCAACACTGTTAGATTATTTATGGGGCGGGACCTCCTAGTTTAAAGTCCGTCTCTGATAGGACCGCTATATCCTGATTCAGGGTGAAAAAAAAGGCATTGAGGATGAAGACCATCATGATAGGACAGAAAATGTCCACTAGTACTGCACAAACATTAATGTCTATGGTCTGTAGTAGTTTTAGTTTAGTTTTAGTAGGGGTTTTATGGTGCTCGCAACTGCATAAGATCATATGAGCGCCAAGGGGTAGATGTGAACAGAGACGTCCTTACAGGGGATCAAGCTTACTCTGCAGCTCACCTCTCTAGCTTCAACAGCACAAAGTCTGCTTCGACTATCAAGGCACTCTGGAAATAGCGGGTCACAAGTGTATGACAAACATATAAAAGAAGTAGAGGAAAAATGACAACAGTAAGGATTACGAAACAAAAAGCAGCAGTTCCCCTTTGCAGTTCAGGCACAGTTATGAGCATGACATTGAGGAATCAGCCCATTTACAATTCTACTGAGCACAAGAACATAGTAATGTCCCCCATTTGGGAATGGCCTAAAGACACTTCAGTCAGTAGTACTGCCCAGGGGGTAGATCCAGGGTGAGAAAAGGCATTGAGGATTATGACCATCATGACAGGACACAAATTGTCCATCAGTCTATAGGCTATAGTAGTGAGGGCACAGCCCCTACCATCGTGAAAGAACATAAAACATAGACCTATCCAGTTCCAAATACATTTAT
>NW_004798509.1:94003-98653 GCF_000002075.1 Aplysia californica | reverse complement strand
CAAACCACCCACTGATATATGACAGTCTTAAACTGAGTAGGGTAAAAGATCCAGCAAGAGGAAGAGTAAGTGGAACCTGAAGGAGAGTCACAGAAATTGAGGTACAGAAAATTGGGAAGACAAGGAATAACATCATGAGGCTAGCCCAGGATAGGGAAGGGTGGAAAGTGTTTGTGGCTTATATCCTGATCCAGGGTGAAAAAAACGCATTGAGGATGAAGACCAACATAATAGGACACAAAATGTCCACTTGTACTGCACAAACATTAATGTCTATTGTCTGTACTAGTTTTAGTTTAGTTTTAGTAGGGGTTTTACGGCGCTCGCAACTGCATAAGGTCATATGAGCGCCAAGGGGTAGATGTGAACAGAGACGTCCTTACAGGGGATCAAGCTTACTCTGCAGCTCTCCTCTCTAGCTTCAACAGCACAAATTCTGCTTCTACTATCAAGGCACTCTGGAAATAGCGTGTCACAAGTGTATGACAAACATATAAAAGAAGTAGAGGAAAAATGACAACAGTAAGGATTACGAAACAAAAAGCAGCAGTTCACCTTTGCAGTTCAGGCACAGTTATGAGCATGACATTGAGGAATCAGCCCATTTACAATTCTACTGAGCACAAGAACATATTAATGTCCCCCATTTGGGAATGGCCTAAAGACACTTCAGTCAGTAGTACTGCCCAGGGGGTAGATCCAGGGTGAGAAAAGGCATTGAGGATTATGACCATCATGACAGGACACAAATTGTCCATCAGTCTATAGGCTATAGTAGTGAGGGCACAGCCCCTACCATCGTGAAAGAACATAAAACATAGACCTATCCAGTAGAAAAAACATCTATTAGGATGGAAAAAATAGACAACATGATAGGACACAAATTGTCCATCAGTCTATAGGCTATAGTAGTGAGGGCACAGCCCCTACCATCGTGAAAGAACATAAAACATAGACCTATCCAGTATAAATGACAGCACACAGATGGTCCACCAAAACGATGGTTGATGGTCTGTGGTGAGGAGATGAGGAAAAAAATGTTTAAAAATATAAAAGGATATAAAATATAGATCTAACCAGTGCCAAGCACATCTCTTGAGACACAATATATACCTTGCTGACAAACATGAAACAACACAAAACTGTCCTCTGACTCTGCATAAATCAGTCAGATCTAAAGTCTGCTGTGAAGGAATGCTGCCTTCTATCAAAAACGACATGAAACACAAGAAGAAAATTATACAAAACACATCTCTTGACAAAGAATGCTCGTATTATAGAGTGCATGCCATCACAGGCAGCACATAGAATACACATCCAAAACAGTGTGAAACACATCTCTTGGGGTGGGTGGTTGGCGGGTGCTCTGGTGTGGTTTGCTTCTTCTTTCCTATGAAACATCTATCGTCCTTATCTCCCCTATTTCTTTTTTATGTTTGTTACTCTCTTGTAACACCTCTAATCTTCTGGCGCTCATATGACCTTATGCAGTTGCGAGTGCCGTAAAACCTCCACTAAAACTAAAGAACTAACACCTCTTGGGATGGAACTTATGTTGTGCCTACCATCATACAGGGCACAAATTGTCCACCAATACTGCACAAATGCTAAAGTCTGTGGTCTGTAGTGAGGGATTCGTGCCTACCATCGAGGAAGAACATAAAACATCGACCTATCCAGTTCCAAATACATTTACAAGGCAGGAAAAAATGGACATCTTGATAGGATGCAAATTGTTCACAAACACAGCATAAACTCTGTGGTCCGTAGTGAAGGACCAGTGCCTACCACAATGTCTATACCAACATGACAGTGCAGAAATTGTCCACCAATAGAAAACAAAAATTAATGAAGGTCTATGGTCTGTAGGGAGGAAAAAGTGCTTTAAAATATGAAAAGACATAAAACATAGACCTATACAGTACAAAACACATCTCTCGCAAAGAAATGTATGGAGCGGAGCTTTAATACCTACCACAATGCCTGCCACCATGACCAAGCACAAACTGCACACCAATGCAACATAATAGCTTACGAAGGTCAATGGTCTGTAGTGAGGGCAAAGATTCTTCACTAGTAATTAAAGAATCTTTGGTGAGGGAAGATCAAAGAGGTTAATAGAAATATTTATAACCTCTTTGGGAAAGACTGACAACTGTTACTGCTGATAATATACAACCAGGAGGTGCATACAATGACGTACAAACATGATTGAATGCCTGTGTGGACCCGAGAACAGAAGCAGGTGTTTGGTTTACCTGAGTGAGGAAAGAAGTGCCAAGTATGTAACAAATCTGAAAATAAAAGTTATATTTTGTTGCTAAAAATAGTTATGATGTGCGAAACATTTTGTCGGCCAACTACTCAGATGAACTTAGCCCCAAAATATGAAATTTCCTTGTACGGCAGTTTTTAACTGTAGCAGGCCCCATCGTTGCATGCATGTGCTCTAGAAATGTTATGTCCAAAATCAAATTCTAAATATTGAAAAGAAAGAGAAAAAAGATACAAAATGGACATAAATTTTTCAAAAAGGAAAACAAAAGTTTTTTCTCTCGCCTGAAAAATTGTGCTCTTTGGGCTTGAACAGCTTGCTGAGGATTTACAAATAACCGTTTCACTTATGGTTACTCTCTGTCAGAAAGAAACAGAAACAAAATCTAGTTGGGTCTCTGCAAGGTAATGCTGGGCGGCGAGGTTCCAGGTTATTGAAAGCTAGGAATCGTAGGAATCAAATCTGAACCCAATTACTTACTTTCTTATGATGGGATTTCTTTCGTTGGTTACCTGGTTGGCTCCGAACATCTTCAGGATTTAGGATAACCTTGATTTCGGAACACTACCAAGCATCAACTTTTTTTTTTTTTTAAATAAGTTCTAAAAACGAAAAGAAGAAGATTTTAATTATTAAAAAACTGGTAACCGTTGGTTTACATAAAAAGGAGTGGGAACTTTTCATCCGTAGCATTAATCGTATGAGTCGGTTCCGCAATCGATTCTTGGCCCAGCTCTACTACAAGGGTTGTAATTCCAAACCAAAACCCCATCAGTCCAACCTTGTTGTCCAAGAAGATAAGGGGTTTTTTAGGTTTATCTCCACAGTTGGCACAAGGTCAAATCAGAGAGGGACATTCAGTTTGAAGGTAAAGCCTCTCTGATAACCTTATACCCAGTGCACACTGCAGATTGCATTCAATCAAATTAAGTCAGGACCAGCCAGATTTTTCCTCAATGGAGTGACATAAGCTACCAATATGGCAAAATACAAACCATTTGACTCGCAATCTTGAAAAACAAGCGGGAAGGGCTCACAACTGAAAGGTTTTTAGTTCAAATCTTGTCAGGGGCCTGGTGTTGTGTCCTTGGTAAAGTCACTTTACCTGAATTTTCTTCACTTCACTCTTGAGTAAATAGTTCCCCAGCTATAGATGGTGAAAGATATTGTCAGCTTGTTAGTGTTTGAGCGCTTAATCGACTGCTTGCACAATATGCTTCCCAGGAAGCCGAGAATGTTCCCAGTGTGTTCCAAGGTCAGCTGGGTTAATAATGTAGATTGTAAAGCGCATAGAGCTTAAGCAGGGACATGCGCTGTACAAAAGCTATTTATTATTATTAAATGAAGACTGTAAGAAACTATTGAATGTGAGGCAGTGTGATCAAATCAGGCGTTCGTCAAAATAATAAAATGGAAGAAACTGGCGTTTTACTGTTCATTTTTCAATTTTTATCAATTTTTTTCTTTTTTGACTAAACAACTTTTATGTCCATTTAAAAACAGATTTCAGGGGGTGGAAATGACAAAAAAAGACGTTAATCAAATACACAAAAAATTTAATTTTACAGTTTTCGGGGACGATCCAGCTCTGGCAGTCACCAAACTTTGGCGGCCATTTTCTTACTCATTTTACCTCTGAAACCAGAAGACCCAACCTCCTTCAATCATAAACACTTCGATGAGCGCCTAACTCCACAATGTCATGACACAAACGTCGGAACTGACCTCTATCTTGACCTCCACATTTGTTTCGTTGGGCGACTCTGGTGCCACCTGCTGCTTTTTCTTCGAGCTGCTCCCATTGCCGAGTGAGGGCTTGGCTCCCACCTCGGGCACCATGAGACTCTCGCCGTTGATGGCGGACGCCAGCTTGTCTCCCGTGTTGAGGAACTGACTGCCCAGGGCCTTCTTCGCCTTATGGCTTCCGGGTCGGAGGTTGTTGCGCTGGTTGTTCAAGGACACACGAGAACCCTTCTAAAAATAGACAGGGGTGGTGGGGTTTGGGGTGAGGATGAGGGTGTGGGGTGGAGGCGGGGAGGATTTGTTGAGAATACAGACACAGGTATGGGGAAGGCGGTAGGGGTGGGAGGGGGAGGATTTGTTGAGAATACAGACACAGGTATGGTGAAGAAGGTAGGGGTGGGGGAGGAGGATTTTGGCCATGAAAGACAACGAACTTATGCTTAGGTTATATAAGCTTCGCAAAGTCTGAGATGAAATTGAAACAAAAGAATGATAAAATTAGAGCAAACATTGACAAGCAGCCGAAAAATGTTCACCAGTCAGATTCCAGCTTAAGATGAAAAACTTCTAACCCTGTAGAGGGTTATTTTATTCCTAGTAAAAATGGGCAAAATGATAACAAAGTGTTTAGC
>NW_004798509.1:91554-93333 GCF_000002075.1 Aplysia californica | reverse complement strand
AAAAAAAAAAAAAAAAAAAAAAGAACTGACAGAGAAGGAAAAAAAAGAAAAAAAAGGAGGTAGAGGTATGTGTACGTACCACATTCTTCTTGGACTTCTGCAAACTGAGCCTGGACTGTTTGGCCATGGAGAACATGGAGCCCAGCTGTGTGGCCATCAATGTGTCCTGCAGAGGGAGAGATGTTGGGGGAAGGGGGGAGAAAAGGTTGGTGAAGATGGTATAGGTTTAACACCCCTATCAACACTATCATGTTATTTAAGAGGCGAGACCTCCCAGGTCAACATCCATCTTTGAAAGGACCAAGCTAAATGGGAGATTCGTGTAAAGTGCCTTTCCTTAGGACATTACGTCGGACCAAGCTGAAGCTCGAATGTCCGAACCCGTAATCACAGGTTCGGTAGCCGAACCACAAGGCCACCAACGCCACCGAAGACAAAAGAAAAAAAAAGGGGGAGGGGGTGGGGGGGACAAAATTAACATAACAGGGGCAAACACAAAGTGCAGTGAAGTCAACCCAAACCGAACACAATCAATCTAAAACAAAGGGGAAACCAAGAGAAAATGAATCCCTCCATTTTTTTTTCCTCTTGACATCCTAGCAAAACCCCCCAAAAGTCTGGTGCTACTGCAGACTCCACTGTTACAGAAGATAAGATAAGATAAGATAAGACAAGACAAGATAAGACAGGATAAGATAAGATAAGATAAGACAGGATAAGATAAGATAATATAAGATAAGATAAGATAAGATAAGATAAGATAAGATAAGATAAGATAAGATAAGATAAGACAAGATAAGATAAGATAAGATAAGATAAGACAAGATAGATAAGTCTTACACTGGGGTTTGCCTGTCCAGTCTTCATGGCCTTCTGTAGGGCCTTGGCCTGGGCCACCAGTTCTTCAATCTTGGCCTGGTGCATGGCGTGGAGCAAACGTCTGGGGAGGACACAGGTCATGGCTTGCATTTTACGCCCAAATCCACACAATTTAGAAAATAATAACTGCATATCCGTACCGCTTATCCACGCTCTAAAGCAAGCTCTATGCCATTACAATTATTTTTGACCCAGCAGATACCAGAACACTAAAGAAACATTCTCAGTTTCCCAGGAAGCATACAGAGCAAGCTACAGATTACACATCCTCAAATACTAACAAACTAACAAAATCTTTCTCTGCCGAAACTAGATACCCATTCTCACCTAGGTGAAGAGAAGCAAATTCATTTAAAGTGCTTTTCCCTCAAACCCGATGGGATTCAAACCCATGACCTTACAATGATGGATCCAAGAGCCCAACACTAGATCCGTGCTTATCAACTTTTTTATAGTCCGCACCAACTTTTGCGACCTTTAAGCGCCTAAATTGTTTGTACTAACCACCTATGTACAAAATTATGTATTTCCACACGAGGCATTTAATAATACCTGTAACAACACAGGTTTAATAAATTAAATACCTGTAACAACACAGGTTTAATAACACCTGTAACAGCACAGGTGACCACCCACCACCCACAAAAACTACCAGATAGAGCGTTTGGTTTCTGACCTCTTGGTTTTAGTAACTCAAAACAGCTGAAAACGTCAGATAGAACTTTGTAATTCTGAGGTAGTGCAGTGTTGTGGTTCGGTATGGCTGATCCACACACACACATAGACACACATACACACACACACACACACACATATACACACACACACACATACACACACACACACATACACACACACACATACACACACACACACATACACACACGAACAAGCACACAT
>NW_004798509.1:85874-89243 GCF_000002075.1 Aplysia californica | reverse complement strand
AAAAAACAACCTAAAATTATAATTGGATACACTCCTAATATTTTTTGCTACACCCCCCACCCCCACCCACTCATCCCGCCTCCTGTAATTTGGTAAATAATTCAATGTCTTATAATTTAGAAAAGCAGGTTAATAGTGCAGCCATTTTGTTGACATTTTGCTATCAGCTGAGAGTGGAATAAAATAAAAGCTTCTATAAAATATGATGAGTTGACATGCGATGGAATAAAATGAGATCTGATGAGTGATCTGAGAGAAGAGAATAAAGTCTCTCAGACAAACATATAAATGATCAACAGATAAATGATCACACAGACAGATAAATACATGATCAGTCAAACAGATAAATAAATTATCAGACAAACAAATAAAACATATAGGATCAGATAAACAGACAAATGATCAGACAGATAAATGATCAAACAAACAGATAAATAAACGATCAGAAAAACAGATAAATAAACGATCAGATAAATAAATGATCAGACAAAGAGACAAATGATCAGACAAACAGACAAATGGTCCCACAAACAGATAAATAAACAATCAGACAAAGAGGTAAATAAATGATCAGATAAATAAATGATCAGACAACGTTCCCACAAACAAGTCTCACTTCTTGTTGCTCTTGAGGTCGGTCTCCCAGTCCTCCGGCAGTTTGACGATCTCGTTGTGTATAAGTCCCCTCAACAACATGAGACACTTCACATCCAGCTCCAGCTGTTCTAGCCGTTCTTTCTCCGACAGGACCGGCAGTTTCTGGGAGATTCTGCGGAGTCGGGGAAATGGAAATGGTACAGGTTTTTAGTTTTTAGTAAGTTTTACGGCACTCGCAACACAATACAGTCATATAAGTGCCGAAGATTAGAGGTATTATGACCCTGAGACAGGAAACGTGGCCAACCCCACTGACGCTGCAAGAGAAGCTATACGGGCCGACAGATGAACTGAGCAGGATGGCCCAATATATGACAGATATCAGACTTCAAGTGGGATGCGATCGAGAAGAAGAAGAGGTGTTACAAGAGAGTAACAAACACAAAAAAGAAGCAGGGTAGATGAAGACAATAGATGTTTGAGAGGAAAGAAGAAGCAAACCACACCTGAGCACCCGTCAACCACCCACAATGGTATAGGTGTAAGCCCCTATCAACAGTATTAGGTCATAAGAGGCGGTATGACCTCCGAGTGTAACGTCCATCTCCGAAAGGACCGAGTTAAATGGGAATTTCATGTAAAGGTCCTTTCCCAAGGACACAACGTCGGACCGAGCTGAGCCTGAAAACCCTAAACCCGCATCTGAGAGTGAGATTTTGCTTGTTTTTAGTACTAGTTTTGCAGCACTATCAACACAATTAGGTCATATAACTATAAGTGTATAATGTAGGGAAAAAAAAAGTTAGTAAAACCAAGAATGGAAGGGAGTAGAGAAATTGTAATTTTTAAAAAATTCAAAACTTTGGGCTTTGTAGGTCTACATCTAAAAAGTTGGCGGTCAACGATAAATTGTGTACAAAGGGCAATAGGTCAATTTTTTCTCAACCTAACGAATGAGGTCTGAGAGAAATACAGTGGCACAACTATCCGTGGATGTATTTGACATTCCTCCATTCCTCAAATACTACACAAGACACTTCCAAGGTAAGTTAGACACCGTCTGTTGTACAACTCCCTCTCAGCCCAGGTTGGCACTGACAGGCACAGTCAGAAGCCCGCCTCCTAAATAATCTACACGGTGTTGATGGGGGCTTAAAAACACCTACAATTTTACAAAATAATTGAAAAAATTTATTAAAGTAATGAAAATTTGCCCTACAACATCCATTGTGAACTGGCCACCAGAGGTCTACATTACACATTACACACAGCATACTAGGCAGCTGCACAGTGATAACTCATTGGATCCCTTTCACTCACACACGACTGTGCAAGCGGCGAGTGATCATCACATTCAGGAAACCCTTAAGGTCATCCCATCAAGTGTTGGATGAAGGGAAATAACTCATTGTTATACAGTAGGGCCTATCAACCACTTTGTACAGCCTTGCATGCATGTAACGAAATAAGTGAGACGCTGAAATCTTTCCGTTATGTACACATTTCACTAGATATATATTTAAAATACAAAGAATATGCATGCATAAGAAAAAATCCAGGATCTGAAAATCAGTTCACTATGTGCATGTTTTGCTATGTGCCTGCTCGACTGTATTGCGTCTTTCATCTAGTCACGGCAGAATCATTTCCCTTGACATTGGAAAATCCTGTTTTACCACCAGCCCCACTATATCGCCAACTTCATGCTCGTTACATGGTCAGCAGTACACTATATCAGGGTTAGACCTTAGTTTGGTCTAACCAGCCTGTCGAAAGTTTTAGTTTCAGTTAGAGTTTTACAGCATTTGCAACACAAATAGGTCTTTTAAGTGCCTAAGATTAGATAGAGGTGTTACTAGAGAGTGACATGGAAAGAAGAAAGGAGGAGAGACTTATAAGACAAGCACATGGGACGCTGAAATATTTTTGTTATATATAGGAATTTCATCATGTAAATGTTTAAAATACAAGGGATAAACATGTATAAAAGAAAACATTATTTGACGGTTTGTTTGTTTTAGTAGGGGTTTTTCGGCGTTCGCAACTGCATAAGGTCAAATGAGCGCCAAGGGGTCGATGTCAACTGAGATTGAAGTCCTTACAAGGAATCAGACTTACTCTGCTCACCTCTCTAGCTTCAACAGCACAAAGTCTGCTTCAACTATCAAGGCACCCCCAAAATAGCGGGTCACAAGAGTGTGACAAACATACAAAAGAAGTAGAGGAAAAATGATGATAGTAAGGATGAGGAAAGAAAAAACAGCAGTTCCCTGTTGCAATTCCGGTACAGTTATGAGCATGACTTGATGAATCAGCCCATTTACAATTAAAATTCTACTGTGCTACAGAACATGATAATGTGGTGACCCTTTGGGAATGGCCTAAAGACACTTCAGTCAGTAGCACTGCCCTGGGGGTGTGAAAATCGGTTCACTATGAGTACGTTTCGCTACGTGCCTGCTCGACTGTACTACGTTTTCATCTAGTCCTGGCAGAAACATTTCCCTTGACATTGGAAAATCCTGTTTTACCACCAGCCCCACTATATCGCCAACTTCATGCTCGTCACAAGGTCAGCAGTACAATATAACAGGATTAGACCTTAGTTTGGTCTAACCAGCCTGTCTAAAGTTTCAGTTTCAGTAAAAGTTTGATGGCGTTTGCACTACAAATAGGTCATACGAAGTGGCTAGCTGTACTTAGATCAAGGTTTGGCCCTATCGACCCAAACCTGTTAAGTACACAGGTCTCATTAGATCTACATCTAGTAAT
>NW_004798509.1:81376-83001 GCF_000002075.1 Aplysia californica | reverse complement strand
GATGATGGTAGGAGGTGGGGTGGAGAGGTGTGGAGGAGGAGGTTGTGGGGGGTGGTGGTGTTGGAGAAGACACACAATGCATTTGTCAGGTCAATCATAGAAAGACACATTTGTTGGAAGTGACACCACACATTGTTAAAAAAAGGTTAACCAGCTACTGCATTTATCACCTGCTTTCAGCATTATTACAAAATAGAACAAAATTATATTTTCCAGAAACTTGTAAGTACAAACGACTCTGTTTCAACTGAAACTTGCGGGACTACCATATTTTATTTGATCTAGCTGAGTTTTTGAGTTGGAGAGAATTGCTCAAATAGCGATGATTGTTGACAGCGTAGAGTTGAGAATGCCATGATTGCAGCAAATTTTGCTTTTGTTCTTGCTCTTGTTTCAGGAAGCAACATCCCTGCACTCCGGACATGTCCACTGATGCTCCGTTGCTCTCTCCAAAATCTTGCCGAGGGTCCCTCTACTGATTGCGCCAGTGCACATCTGGTTGAACGTTCTTCTGTTCTTTCCTGCAAGGATGCCAGATTTTCCGCTTCCTTTTTTTATTCCCAAAAGCATCATCCTCTCCACGGCAGTACTGGCCTCTGCCTCCCTATCCTCCTCCTCAATCAGCTGGCGAGAGAGACATTTCAGGATCTCGACCCTATCTGGTTGAACCGTATTGTCAACTAAGGTGGCCTCACCAGCCAATTTTTTTGCTTTTGGAAAGTTTGTTCTAATCTATCCCTTTTAGAATCTGCAATTTGAGCTGCAGGTTGCATGCATTGTGCTTTCTCTTTGACAATGTCAGCTTGTTTATGCTTCCAAATAACCACACAAAACAGACAAAAGAGTAGACGAAATAATTTTGCAATAGTTCGTGCCCAACTGAAGGTTGTGAAAAAGATGTACATTCACTATTCTTGCACCATTAAACTGAAACACAGTGTGTAGCTCTATTGTTGTGCGATAAAGATAGGCTAACAATAGGCCTACACTGGCGACGTCTCTCTCTGGCTCGTAATCTACGCACGTGTTCGCATGTCTTTTTATTCTCTTTTTGCTATCATGAAAAGCATTCAACTTCATGATTTGCATTACTTGACAGTTGCTGCGAAGATTTAGACAAAATAATCCTTGAAATTCTTGTCGGTTGGAAATGGGAGCATTTCGGCTTCACTATAGTTATCTTACAAAGATAAGTAATTTAAAAATCATGCTCGGTTTCAGCGGACTTCACGATATTTGTAATATACAGTATAGTCTGGTTATATTAAATACAGTTAATCCATAAGCACAGGTCAACCAAACGAAAAGAAAATCCCTGATTTTTTTTACATTCTATTTGAGCAAATTGAATACCCACCAAAACTGAACAAAATCCAACTATATTTGGCAGATTAGTGGACTCCACTGTATTTACAAAGCTGTACAAATTTGGTCCATTCAGATTTCACGAGGAACATAATTCTTTTTTTAAAACACTTTAACAATATCATCCTTGAAACAGTCTTGAGAAATTGTAAAGTAAAAACGGCTCCACATTTCGCCTCAAAAATCTTCTTCAGGAACAATTTACAGAGAGTAAAGCTAAACACACACACAGACACACACACACACACACACACACACAC
>NW_004798509.1:79715-80983 GCF_000002075.1 Aplysia californica | reverse complement strand
AGCATCACTCACTCACAATGTAGCTAGCTACAAGCACCATGATGCAGCATCACTCACTCACAATGGAGCTAGCTACAAGCACCATGATACAGCATCACTCACTCACAATGGAGCTAGCTACAAGCACCATGATACAGCATCACTCACTCACAATGGAGCTAGCTACAATTTCTAAAAGAGTGAAACAGCTCCATGATGCAGCATCACTCACTCACAATGTAGCTAGCTACAATATCTAAAAAAGTGAAACAGATTTATCTACCCCCTGGACAATTTTGCTTTATGACCCAAGAACATTGATCACCATTATCGTTATCATTGTCATCATCATTATCATCATCATAATCATTATCATTATCATTATCATTAGCACCATCATTATACTTATTATCATTTTCATTATCATTATCATCATCATCATCATTGTCATTATCTTATGACATCATCACCATCATCATTATCATAATCCTCATCCTCATCCTCATCATCATCATCAATATCAGCATCATCATCGTTTGGAAAGTAGAGTAGGAGGGAGAGTCTTGTTTGAATTTCAGACAAAATGACATCAAACTATAAAATGTTTAAAATTTGTTCAATAGACACAGCTCAACGTTTCACCTCTTGGGCTTCCTCAGGAGCTGAGAGAAAAACTAAATGGGTGCTGTATACTAGCATTATCATCATCATCATCATCATCATTATCATCATGAGAACACCATGAGCTGCAGCACTCACCCTCCTGGCATCGCTGCGGATGTCCTGAGTTCCTGTCCCAGACGAGTACTTGGATCGGAAGTCTTCAATTTTCTGTGAGGAAAAAGGCACGGTTTACAACATGGGGACACCATACTCTAGAATATTGACTTGTAACTTATTGAAGTTTGGAGTAGATGTCAGCATCTGGGAAGAAATAGCTGAGGACAGGAAAACGGAGGAAAATGATAAAGGAAAGAACTACAATGCTAGAGAGCAGCCTCAGAAACAACCAGGCTGAGAAGCGCCAACGACGAAAGGAAAACAGCGGAAATACAGAGCTTCGATCTATGACACTGACATGCAAGCACTGCCACAGAATCTGCACGTCAAACATAGGAAGAATTAGCCATGAAAGAAGCTGCCTGAAGACAACCTTGAGACTATCTTAAGGTACATTGACCACAAGAATATCCCAAAAGGGACATAAGTTTCTCCACCGGTTCATTAAAAGGATTGAGGGTTGGAGGGGGGGGGGACGAGAGAGAGAGAGAGAGAGAAAGAGAGAGAGA
>NW_004798509.1:74795-77197 GCF_000002075.1 Aplysia californica | reverse complement strand
CTGTGATGATGAGAGGTCATGTTTTTTTATTAATAATAATAATCATAAAAATAATAGCATGCATTCATGTCTGTGTGGTGTGTGTATTACTAGATAATTTGTTTACGAGTGAGGTATGGGTGTCTACATACGTGTTAATGAATGTGTATGTGTGTGTGTTAATGTGTGTGTATAATGAGTGTGTATGTATGCGTGTTAATGAGTGTGTACAAGAGTGTGTGTGTGCTAATGAGTATGTATATGTGTGTTTTGATTAATATGTATGAGTGAATTATAATGAGTACATATATAATATGTGTGTGATAGTGAGTAAGTATGTGTGTGTCAGTTTGTGTGTAAATAATATCATCATCACAATCATATAATAAAAATATTTATATGAATGCCTGTGTGTTTACATGTATAAAATTATGGGTATGTGTGCGTATGGAATGTCAGTACATTGTATATCTATGTGCGTAGAGTTTATATTATATGGATATGTGTATGAACCGGTTAAGAGCATGTACAAGTGAGTGTATGCTGGGTGCCTGTATGTATGCATGTGCGTATGTGCATCAGTACATGAGAGAGTGGCGGACAGATGTACCTGGAAAAACGGCATGACAGCGTCGAAGAAATAATGTAATGTCCCTCTCATCTCATGGAGTTCTATGTCTTCCTTGTCGCTGAAACAAACAAACAAACAAACAAACAAACACATAAAACAAACAAACACTCTATATTAGTGTTGATTGGAAAGAAATATTCATTCATTTCAACATTTCCTATAAATCACTGTAAGTGTAATAAAGATTTCGCTGACTCGAATAATAATGTAGACAATTTCCTAAATGTCTACTCCCATACATAACAGCTCTAGGTGCTTTACAATAACATCTTCATCTTAACACAAAACACATATGCATTAACATCCATACATATGCTTTTAAGATTAAAGCTAACATATAACTGGAAATTCATACTATCATAGCACAGGGTTAATATTTCTGCAAGCTAATTTTTGGGTCAATTTAATGTGTTGTTTCGAGTGTATTTGTTAAAATACAAAGTAAAAAAAAAAATCTTTACAGGGACTTTTTAAAAATGAATGCATTGCACATTGAGACACTACTGATGGATGGTAAGTGCTGGGAAAGAAAAGGTCAGATCTAACCGACAGATTCATAAGTGGCATCATCAGTCTAGTGGTTTAGTGATTATGCTGGTAGGCTTGCAACCGAAAGGTAGTGAGTTTGAAACCCATCAGGCTTTGGTGAACTGAGAATGTTTTATAAATCAAATGGGATTTTTAAAAACGGGACTTGTCTACAGTCCGGTAAAAGCCGACTACAAGTTTCTCTAGTCGGTAAAAACTCGATCTTACTTTTTGTAGGAGCCTGGAACAAAACTTGTAAAAGCACAAACTTTTTGGTAGGAGCCTGTTACAAGACTTCTGTACAATCTTTAGAAATGCTTACTTTTTGGTAATAATAATAATAATAGATAGCATTTGTATAGCGCATATCCCCGCTCAACAGCAAGCTCTATGCGCTTTACACTGCGAGTCCGAGAGCCTAACCACTAGGCCACCGACGCCTGTTACTAGACTTCTGTACAATCTTTAGAAATGCTTTCTTTTTGGTAGGAGCCTGTTACTAGATTTCTCTGCCTGAAGTTATACTTTTTGGTAGGAACCTGCTAAAGGATTTCTCTAACCTGTCATAATATATGGACTTACCTATTTGGTTAGAACCTACTAAAACACTCCTCTACAGTTTGTAAAAACACTTACTTTTGGTAGGAGCCTGCTAAAGGATTTCTCTAGTCAGTAGCGATAGACGTACTTGTGGTATAATCAGTTAGCCAACCTGGCATTGTATTAGACATCTACAACTGGTTGTACTACTCGAATAAATCTGGCTGGGAGTTGGCCTGCTGAACACAATTATGGCTGCACGTTTAAATCTGTTCCTTTGTACAGACCGTTCTTTGTAACTTATTGTAAGTGGCTTAAGTTACCCCGAGTGGCCTAAATAGCCCCGGCTGACGGTAGGTCAAACACCACAGTACTTACTTTTTGGTAGGAGCTTGCTTGAGCAGCACTTTAACGACGTCCGGGTTTCTCTCGGTGTACTGCTGCATTCGCTGAAGGTCAGAGTTCAGGGCGTCCAGGTAGCTCCAGATAGCTCTGTGAGGGTGTGTCAATGGGTGTGTCGGTGGGTGTGTCGGTGGGCGTGTCAGTGGGGGGAGGGGGGATTAGGGGAAGGGGTGGGGTTCAGAGACATTGTGAGAATGAGGAACAAGATTGTCACATGTGTATTGGTGTAGACTGTTCCTTATGATGCTATAACTGTAGCCATTTCACTTTGTGCTCTCTGCATGTCTCTCTCTCTCTCTCTCTCTCTCTCTCTCTCTCTCTC
>NW_004798509.1:71417-73916 GCF_000002075.1 Aplysia californica | reverse complement strand
GTGTGTGTGTGTGTGTGTGTGTGTCTGTAGGTGTATAAGTGTATGTATACGTATACAAGCATGTGCTTCAATGATCAACACCCACTTATCATGAGGCAGGTCTCCGGCCCCACTCTCTATCATACCCTCACCTGTACATATGTGTGCAAGTGTATTTATGTGTATGTGTGTATGTGTGTCTGTGTATATGTATGAGTGTGTATATGTGTGTACCAGTGTGATCAACACCTACTTGTCATGAGGCAGGTCTCCGGCCCCACTCTCTATCATGCCCCCTGCTGTACATGTGTGTATGTGTGTGCGTGCATGTGTTTGTGCACATGTATGTGAGTATGTATGTTGTGTATAAGTACGTCAGTCAGATGACCTACTTGTCATGAGGCAGGTCTCCGGCCCCACTCTCTATCATGCCCCCTGCAGTGTTGAGGTACACCCAGAGGAAGAAGCGGAGGAAGGGCCTCTTGAAGTTGTTGTTGATCCCCCGGTTATTGAGGACACTCAGCATGTCCGGGATGGAGAAAATGGTCTGACAGATGGACTCGATGTAGCGGTTCTCACCCTGGTAAAAATAGTGAAATAATAGATGGCATGGTATATATAGTTTATTACTTAAACCTTCACATCCAGGTTGTCAAATGTTATTTTTACTACTTTAAAACAATGATAATGTTGATGATGATGACACCAAAGATGAAGACTTACTATAATGATGATGATGATAATGATGCTTTTTTGTTTTTGTTTCGGTAATGGATCTTGTGGACTCCACAAAGATAACTTCAAGCAAGACCGAGGCTCTTTTTGGCTCCATTGTCATTACACTGAGAGGGACCTCCTCTCGTCCTAATTGCCATTGTTCCTGGACATTCAAACATATGTTTGACTTCCTCCTTTTCATGGCTGCATCTTCGGCAACATGGGCTGAGCTCTTCATTCACAAAGATCTGATACCATCTCAATGATGATGATATTGATGATGACGACGAGGACAACGACGAAGATGACAATGATGATGATGATGATGATGATGATAACAATGATGATGATGACAACAATGATGATGATGATGAGGACGATGACAACGACGACGACGACGACAATGATGATGATGATGATGATGATGATGATGACAACAATATTGATGATGATGATGATGATGATGAGGAGGACGATGATGATGAGGCTGCTACAGTACCTCTGCACACGTGGCCAACAGGTCGACAAGAGCTATCAGGTAACTGAGATCTTTGGACTGAGCACCTTCCAGAATCTGCATGCGATTGCTGGGCAAGAAAGAACCAATACAAAGTGGTAGGACTAAAGAATAAAGGCACAAATCTTCTGTGGATCAAAAGGGCTTATATGTTCAGAGTAGATAAGACAACGATTTGTTGATCTCCACAAAAAAACCCGCTGTAGCGCAGTGAAGACGTACATGATACACACACGAACTCATAAAAATACACTCTCTCTCTCTGTCTCTGTCTCTGTCTCTGTCTCTCTCTCTCTCTCTCTCTCTCTCTCTCTCTCTCTCTCTCTCTCTCTCTCTCTTTCTTTCTTTCTCTCTCTTTCTCTCTCTTTTTCTGTCTCTCTCTCTCTCTTTCTGTCTCTCTCTCTCTCTCTATCTATCTCTCACTCTCTCTCTCTGTCTCTCTATCTCTCTCTGTATCTCTTTCTCTTTCTTTCTCTCTCTATCTCTCACTCTCTGTCTCTCTCTGTCTCTCTCTATATCTCTCTCTCTCTCTCCCTCTCTCTCTCTGTTTCTCTCACATAGTACTGGTAGCTAAGTGCCCTTATACATAGTTTAGGTCTTCAAAAAGGTCACAAGGCTGTCTAGAACAACAAGAAGAATACATTATAATTAACCAGGAATTCTTCTGCATCAATCATAGCGTCTCCTCATCACACCTGAGACAGACGCCAAAACAAACTATGATGCTAACTTTGGGGTAAGCATCCAAAAGTTGTTGAACTGGTTGGCTTTTCATGCAGGCAATGATGGTGTGGTATGGGCTTACTGCACAGTGCAATGATGATATGGTAATAATATGGTGATAATATGGTGATAATATGGTGATAATATGGTGATAATATGGTGCATGCAGTATAGAACAAGACAGTGTGTACTTAATGGGCAATGTATTATCAATTATGGTGATATGGAACTATATTTAGAACAAGATTGATATGAATAGTGGAAAATACAATGATATGTACAAGGTAGTACATTTTGTAGTGGAGAGTACAATGATATGATAATATATATGTAGAAATAGATGGTGTAGGTTTAGTACAAGTGAGCAGTACAATGATACAATGGCATGGCGTGGTACAGGCCTATAGAACAATGTGGTGGGGGTGAAGGAGGAGGAGGAAGAGGAGGAGGAGGAGGAGGAGGAGGAGGAGGAGGAGGAGAAGAAGAAGAAAAAGAAGAAGAAGAAGAAGAAGAAGAAGAAAAAGAAGAAGAAGAAGAAGAAAAAGAAGAAGAAGAAGAAGAAG
>NW_004798509.1:68731-71317 GCF_000002075.1 Aplysia californica | reverse complement strand
AAAAGAAGAAGAAGAAGAAGAAGAAGAAGAAGAAGAAGAAGAAGAAGAAGAAGAAGAAGAAGAAGAAGAAGAAGAAGAAGAAGAAGAATTAATAATAATAATGATAGTATTATACTACACATGTCTAGTGCATTTCTTTATTCTATAGCATGCTCTATGCGTTTGACATCCAGTACAAAGATAATATGATGACATGGCACTATATACAACAATATGGTATGCCTATGTATCTAACAGACAGTAGGCTACAATGAGACTATAGCTAAAATAGAAATGAGAACATTATAATACATTTTGCAAACAAATAAAAGGTGGAAAGAATAGATCTTTAAACAAAAAGAGAATATAAAAATATTTACTTCATTGAGAACAATTTGCTATTTACATTTTGATTCTTTTTTTGTCTTGATATAATAATATTATTACGTTAACACTTCCAATAATTGACATTTCTGAAATAATCCAGAGAACAAAACCCGTGCTCATCTGATGCGACATTTTCGTAAAAGTACAAAAATGATTTTTTTTTAAAATGACACAATACTCTAAAAAAACACCAAAAAACAACCAAAAAGCAATTTCACCTTATTTCAAATGAAATGGAAGAAAGTAAAGGACAGCTTTTATTTTAATTTATGCAGCAAAACAGAAGACTTTTCAGATATCCATAGCATTGCAACGTAGGATTCAGAAAGATACATATCTGTTTCAGCTGTTTCAGAAACACCAGCCCCATGAGAAAGAAGTGAGGAGTGGAAAGTTCTACACACAGCCAGCGGTACAACACCGAGAAACAGAGATAGGACATGCAGTTCAGAACAGTTTTGTGCCAATAACCCAACAGTTAAAGTAATAGATGTGACATGCGGAAATGCAATACAGAAATTAATGCCCATATTCCAACTGTTAAAGTTAGATTTAGGACATGCAACACGTAGGTTAAAGCCTTTAATCCCACCGTTAAAGTAACATATAGAACATGAAATACAAAATGTTTTTATGCCCATAATCCAACTGTAAAAGTAACATAAAGGACATGAAATACATAAGTTAAAGCCCATAATCCAACTGTAAAAGTAACAGATAGGACATGAAATACATAAGTTAAAGCCCATAATCCAACTGTTGAAGAAACATAATGTAGGACATGCAGCACATAAGTTAATGCCCATAATCCAACCATTAACAGATAGGACATGTAATACATAATTTTTAGTTAATGCCCTTAATCCAACCGCTAAGGTAAGAGATAGGACATGCAATACAAAACATTCTGCCCATAATATCCACCTACTGTTAAAGTAACAAAGAACATACAATACAAAATATCGTGCCCGTAATCCAATCTTTAAAGGACCAGAGAGCTTTGTACCTACTATGTAACACTGCCAATATTAGTGAGCTCTTGTCGAGACAACACAGCAAGGGTTTAAAACAATAATCTTTGAGGTTAAGCTAACAAATTTTTCTGGGAGGTTGTGAGATCCAGCAGTTTCCTTCACCTCAATGAGGCAGACACACAGAGGTCTGAGAAAATTTAATCGTAAAATGTAGAGAGAGTCCGATTCAAAACAGCATTTATAACTAGAGCCTTCAGCAAAAAGGATACCGCAAATAGAACCGCCTGGTTCATTGGGACTTTGTTCATCTGTCAATTAATTGTCTGTTCTGACGAATTTGGCTCATGTAGTTTCAAAATATTTTTTTATTTGGCTTATATTTCTACAGATTTTGCCTTTTGTGGATAACAGAATTTTCCATGTTAATTTCATAATAAAAACAATATATAGCTTTTGTATAGCGCATATCCATGCTCGACAGCAAGCTCTCTAGGTGCGTTATATACTATACATTTTGTATTATTACCCCAGCAGACAATAGAATACTCAGAAACATTCTCAGCTTCCCAGGAAGCATACAATGCAAGCAGCTGATTAAGCGCTCAAACACTAACAAACTAACAAGATCTTTCACTGCCTATAGCTGGGTACCCAGTCCCACCTCGGTAAAGGGAAAAAAATTTGTGTGACATGTCTTTCCCGAGGTCACAACGTTGGGCCCCGGACAGGATTCGAACCCACGACTTTCGGTTGCGAGTCTGAGAGCTTAGCCACTAAGCCACCAACGTCACTTTTGAGAGTATTCCCCCCTTATTATAGCACACGAGGTGAAATCTTGATTTGAAAAACATGCATTGCTTGATCTCTGTGACAGAATGGTATGGGCGGGGCTGAGAGAGTAAAACAAAGTGCTGAGCGAAGATTGACGTCAAGAAATCACTGAGCGAAGATTGACGTCAAGAAATCACTGAGCGAGGATTGACGTCAAGAAATCACTGAGCGAGGATTGACGTCAAGAAATCACTGAGCGAGGATTGACGTCAAAAAATCACTGAGCGAGGATTGACGTCAAGAAATCACTGAGCGAGGACTGACGTCAAGAAATCACTGAGCTGTGAGTTTGTTTTGTTGGAGATTTTCTAATGGCAGGGCAGTCTTCACCAATAGAACATTTGTGAGGCAGCGTGGTGGAATCAGGCTCTCGTCAATTTTTGGGCATGTAGAGTTATTGGTATCATCTTAAAGC
>NW_004798509.1:64107-67418 GCF_000002075.1 Aplysia californica | reverse complement strand
GGGGATATGGTATGTCAAACCTTGGTGATCCAACAGTCTCCTGTTTCCTAGCGTATTTCAGACTTGCAACAAATGAAATACATTAGAGCTTATTTACGCGCTCATACGACCTTATTATGCTGTTGCAAGCGCCATAAAACTCTTACTAAACAAAAGAGAGCTTAACCTTGTGTAGGTTTTGTTGTGGCGCGTTCTAAAGTTCCAGTTATCAGGTAACAGTAATGATCAATTTCTCCCTAAACCATATTAGTGGGCAGTTGGCGGGAGCTCTTGTGTGGTTTGCTCCATCTTTCCTATCAAGCACCTATCGTCCTTATCTCTACTCCTTCTTTTTTTTTCTTTACTCTCTTGTAACACCTCTAACATTGGCACTTATCATGACCTTATTGTATTGCCAGTGCCCTAAAATGCTTACTAAAACGAACAAAAATAAAAACCATACTGTGCTTTAGAGCCAACAGCATGGACGGTAGGGCCCATCAAATCTATATCTGGCATCGCTTTCAAAGATACTTTTTACAAAAATGTTTAATAATATGAAGAGAGAAGGATGAGCCACTTGGCTACCTCTATTTTGTTCACATATCACCACCTCAGAATTACAGAGTTCTATCCAACATTTTCACAATATGTCCATTTTGAGTTACTTAAAGACCATGGGATCAAAAAACAAATGTTCTCTCTGCTCTATCAAAACCGTAAGCTTAGATATGGAGTCGTTAGCAAGATATTCAAAGAAATGTATTTGAAAAACCTTGACATGATGTGAAACTCAGAATCTTTTGTGTCAAATTTCTCAAAACTAGGTACTAAGCAGAAAGAAACATGAATAGAAATATACCTCACAGGATAAACGGATGGATGGGTAGATAGAAAACTGGAAGGATAGACAGACAGGCAGGCATTGACGAACAAACTAATAGATACACAGATAGCATATAGTGATACGTAGATACATCAGGAGATAATGCAGCTATGATATTACCCATATTGATATACCGTTATTTATTTACAAGTATAGCATAGGGATATATAAACATATTAACCGTATGAAAGAATACAAATATAAATGAGCCTTTGATCAATGCTTGATGGACTGTTAAGAATTGAGTGGGATACAGATGCATACCAAACTATACACAAATACACACATACACACACACACACACACACACACACACACACACACACACACACACACAAACAAAAAAACACACACAAATGTTTTTCCCTATATGACTAATCTAACTCTCCAAATAATAGTTGCTATATTTCCATAACTTCAGCTCTGACTCTGACCCTAACCCTGACACTAACCCTAACCCTAACCCTAACCATATCTCTTAATTAATGAGCCCAACCCTCAAATGTTTCGCCTTTAGCCCCAGCATAGTGTCATAACCGAAGAAACACATACAAAGTTCCATGTCTGTCCACTGGCGTCATGTTATAGAGAATATAGTATTACAAATTTCAGGACATCTTAGGCTTGTATCAAACAGTCTGCTTAGAACTAAGGCCCCATCAGCCTCCAAGTCATAATTATGTTCATTCTAGTCATAATAATATTATTTCTCAACTGAATATATTATAGAAATTTGTCAGATCAACCAAATAATTCTTCTGATTTTAAAAAACAAAATAAATGTTCATGTTTCAAACTTATCTTATAACAGCGTAAGTTGTCAGACCGAATATTTACTATTTTGTGTTTTAAAAAACAAAAAAGTGTGCTTCAAACCAACACAACCGTTAATGGTCAAATCGAATATGCCGTGTTCAAAATAAAAGATAAATGACTGTGACGAAGTAAAGGGGGTAACAGGTAGGCCCCTATGCCCATCCCGGAAAAGTAAGTGATGATGATGATGATGAGGTTGTTGTCTTACTGTTTATTCTGTCCCTCGTCAATATGATACTGGCATTCAAATCCTAGCCATGTTTTATACTTAGACTATAGAAAATCATTAGATCAAATTTTTAATAGATCTCGCTCTAAAAAAAACAACAAGCTTCAAATACACGTACCGATGTGACCAGGGGGAATAAGTATGCATATGCAGGAAAAGTAAGCGATGAATAATTTTGATGAGGTTGTTATCTTACTATTAATTCTCTCCCTCGTCAGTGTGATACTGTCATTCAAATCCTAGCCATGTTTTATACTAAGATTACAGTAAGTTATTAGATAAGTCGTGTTCTAAAAACAACCCCACAAAACCCCTGAATGAATATAATGATGTAACCAGGGATATGCAGGAAAAGAAAGTGAAGATGATGATGAGGTTGTTATCTTACTCTTACTGTTCATTCTCTCCCTCATCAATATGAAACTGGCATTCGAATCCTAGGAATGTTTTAATTAAACTAAGATCATTGTAAGTCATTGATCAAATATGTCATGTTCTAAAAAAAAACCCCTCCTCCAAAAAAAAAAACAACCCCAACCCTAAATGAACATAATGACATAACCAGGGATAACAGGTTCGCATACAGGAAAAGTAAGCAATGATGATGATGATGATGACTATGATGATGATGATGAAGATGATGAAGATGATGAAATGAAGATGATGATGATGATGATGATGATGATGATGATGATGATGATGATGTGGTCGTTATCTTACTGTTTATTCTCCCCTTCGTCGATGATGTCGGCCACCTCAGCCCGGTACTGCATGAAGTAGGTCATCACGAATCCCTGGTTCCGCTTCAGGGGAAGGTCAAGCTCTTCCACCTGAGGGGGTCAAGGTCAAGGTTACATCAGAGAGACAAAGATATCAGGAATAGTTTAGCCTTCAGGGAAAGGTCAAGCTTTTCCACCTGAGGGATCAAGGTCACATCAGAGAGACAAGGAAATGAGGAATAGTTTAGCCTGGCGTTTCGTTGTTGTTTTTTCAGCTTTTGTAAAAATTTTGTGGCACTTGCAACACGAGTAGGTTACAAAAGTGTTGAAGGTTAGAGAAGTTACTATGAGTAACTTTTCAAGAAAAGAAGGAGGGGAGATAGGAATGATAAGTGTTTGATAGAAGAAAAGAGCAAACCACACTCGTGAACCCGACATCCACCAACTGGTCGTATCAGAGAAAAGGAAATATTGTGTACAGTAAATGTCTTTGAAGAACTTTACTGTTCTTTCCTTTAAAGTATAATTAAGTTGAGAGTGCATTTTATGATTAAGTAGTGTCTCCTAAGTAGCTAAATTATGAGGAATTTCGTGTGTCTGTGTCTGTTTGAGTGAGAGTGTGTATAAGTATATTTGCATGTGTCTGTTTTCAACAACAACAACAACAACAAAAATATATATA
>NW_004798509.1:62399-63625 GCF_000002075.1 Aplysia californica | reverse complement strand
GAGAGAGAGAGAGAGCAAGAATGAGAGAGGAAGTGAGAAAGGGAGTGATAGAGTGTGTGTGTGTTTGTGTGTGTGTGTGTGTGAGAGAGAGAGAGAGAGCAAAAGAGGGAGAGAGAGTGAGAGAGAGAGCGAGAGAGAAAGAGAGAGATAGAGGGAGAGCGAGAGAGAGAGAGCCAGAGAGAGAGAGAGAGAGAGAGAGAGAGAGAGAGAGAGAGAGAGAGAGAGAGAGAGAGAGAGAAAGAGAACGTTTACGGCGTGGAGCAGTTTAAACATGTAATGATTGCCTTTTGTCTACAAAGAGTTCAGTTTGTGAGCATGTCTGACCTTAACCACAGCGTTGAGGAGGTCCAAGAACTGGGGCACGTCTGTCTTGTGCTTGGCCACCTGGGCCATGATCTTCTGAACCTGGTTGTTGGTGATCTTCATACAGGTGTTGGAGTTACCAGTGAACACCTGGGGAGAGACAGAAAACGCTCAGTCAGGCTCACTCAACTACAGTCATCATCATCCGGTGCCTTGCCGACTGGCGTGGGCGATCATGGACCTCCACTTCACTCTGTCTTGCGTTGCAGCAATGGTGCCTTTTGTTCTTGCTGCTCCTAACCATGTTGTCATGTTGTCCAGTATCCTTTCCCTCTGTCTGCCTATGCCTCTCTTTCCATCAAACTTGCCTGTTGTTATAATATTCTCCAATGCTTCTTTCTGCATTGTGTGTCCGAAGAAATTTGCCTGTCGCTTTCTTATATTCGTCATAAGCTGTCTTCTGCGATGCAGCCTCTCTATAATGACATCGTCGGGACCAGACAAAATGTCGTTATAGAGAGTTATAGGGAGACAACCAAAAGTTACAAGTGATATATAAGGAAAAAATCGGGACTTTGGCACCATGTCGCTATACAGAGAATGCCGTCATATCGAAGGTCGTTAAAGACAGGATGCACTGTATTCCAGTCCCTGTTTTTTTCTGTTCTTGTTTCTTTGTTTCTTTTCTCTCATTCAATCCGTGGTGATCTACCTTATGTTTCTTTCTCTCATTCAGTCATTCGTTATCTATCTTATCTTTTTTTTCTCTCATTCAGTCATTGGTGATCTACCTTATGTTTCTTTCTCTCATTCAGTCATTGGTGATTTATTTTATGTTTTATTTTCTCTCATTCCGTCATTGGTGATTTATCTTCCTGCACTTGTTGGAGGAGCCTGTCAACAGCAGTTGTACTGTAGTAAAA
>NW_004798509.1:58174-60946 GCF_000002075.1 Aplysia californica | reverse complement strand
GGGGGGGGAGGAAAGGGTTATTGCCTTTCAGTTTGTTTGTTTTGTTAGAGTAAAGAGAAGCACATCTACACTATAGTTCAGGGGGAAAGTAAGACAGACACAACAGAGGGAAAGTAAAGAAGTAGGACCTACCAGTGGCGCCCTCCAACCACCCACACAGACAGACACAACAGAGGGAAAGTAAAGAAGTAGGACCTACCAGTGGCGCCCTCCAACCACCCACACAGACAGACACAACAGAGGGAAAGTAAAGAAGTAGGATCTACCAGTGGCGCCCTCCAACCACCCACTTGCCTTATAGTCTTAGTAAGAGTTTTACAGCACTTGCAATACATATAGGTCATCTAAGTGCAAAAGATTAAAGATGTTACATGAGAGTAACGGGCAAAGAAAAGAGTTGGGAGAGATATAAGGAAGAAAGATGTTTGATAGGAATGAAGGAGCAAACCACACCACAGCACCCACCAACAACCCACTGAAACGGTTGTGGGTTCTACAAAAGGCTATATCGTTCTTTTCAATTGCCTTTAGTTGCTATTCTATTGTAACTTTCATTACTGTTGTTGTGTGTGTGTGGTAGCCTATCCGTTCGAAATGTTCGGAGCCCCGAAGAGTGTGCTCTTCGCCAGGGCCACCGCCTTCCTTGGGTAGCGGGTGAGGCAGTCCAACCTTAATTTGTGGTGTTCCTACTGTTGTTGTTGTTGTTACTCTCATTTCTCTTCGAAAATTTTCTAAAGACGTTTCCGTCAAAACATATGAGGATTCCTTCAAAATGCCAAGGTGAACACTAATCACCTTTGTCTTGTAAAATCTAAATATGTGAGGCAGCGTGGTGGAATCAGGCTCTCGTAAAGTTTTGGGCATGTAGAGTTATTGGTATCATCTTAAAGCTTGTTCCCTTGTCTTTATTTGGATGAAAAAAGTATCCATTTATCTTGAATGCAAGTCGAGATATTTACGAAAGAAGGAGGTTGGGGTCACCTGATTTCAGGGGTAAAATTAGTGAGAAAATGACCGCCAAAGGTTAGTTATTTCCTTAGCTTAAGAGTCCGTGGTAACTGAAAATTTACATTTTCTGTTTCAGAAAAATCCACACAGAAATGAGTTTTTTAATGGGCATGAAAGATGTTGAGCCAAAAAACAAAAATTTAATAAAAGTTCACAAACCTGCAGAAAAATGCAAGTTTCTTCATTTTGATTATTTTGACGAGAGCCTGAGTCCACCACGCTGCCTCACACATATATTAAACTTTCATCCTCAAAACACGTTAAGCACTTACTATTCGAGACAGTTCCCACTTTCAAACGGAAATAGAGACAAAACAAAAAGGAAAAAAATACATTTGAACCTGCTCAAAATGATCACCTGTCTAAAACACTTCCCAATCCACTCTTGCTCTTTTTATTACAATATGTGAGGCAGCGTGGTGGAATCAGGCTCTCGTCAAAATATTCAAATTAAAGAAATCTGCATTTTTCCCCAGGTTTGTGGATTTTTATCATTTTTTTGGTTTGTTTTTTGGCTCTACACCTTTCATGCCCATTAAAGAACTCATTTCTGAGTGGATTTTTCTGAAAAACGTTCATTAAAGGCACGAAAAATGGACATTTTCAATTACCACGGACTCTTAAACTAAGGAAATAACAAATCTTTGGCCGCCACTTTCTCACTTATTTTACCTCTGAAAACAGGTGACTCCCACCTCCTTCTTTCGCAAATATCTCCACTTGTATTCAAAATAAATGGACATTTTTTTCATCCAAACAAAGACGAGTGAACAAGCTTTAAGATGATACCAATAACTCTACATGCCCAAAAAAATTGACGAGAGCCTGATTCCACCACGCTGCATCACATATAATGACACTGTCCCAGATGTCCAACTGACCAAGACAACCACTTTTCTCCTTTCGTGGGAAGAGAACTCGTCTCTTGTGCGAGACAGAGAAGCCAACTGCTATACCACAGACGCTGGAAATTTTGGCTGTATAAGTAATAAGTACTGAGGGAAAAAAGCATGACAGAAAGAGATACAAGAGCTAACCCCCCCCCCGAGGGCAGTGCTACTGACTGAAGTGTTGTTAGGCCATTCTCACAGTGGAATTGTAAATAGGCTGATTCATCAATGTCCTGCTCGTACTGTGCCGAAACAACATAGGGGGAACAGCTGCTTTTTTCCCTAATCCTTACTATAGTCATTTTCCCTCTACTTCTTTAGTATGTTTGTCACACTCTTGCGAACTGTTATTTCCGGGTGCCTTGATAGTCGAAGCAGACTTTCTGCTGTTGAGGCTAAAGAGGTGAGCAGAGTAAGTCTGATTCCCTGTAAAGACTTCTCTGTTGACATCCACCCCTTGGCGCTCATATGACCTTATGCAGTTGTGAGCGCTGTAAAACCTCTACCAAAACTGAACTAAATTTGGGAAGCGAAGTCAGGTCTCCTGTGTGCGACGGAAGAGCTAACAGCTACACCACAGACGCCGGCAATTTTTGACTATATACGTAAAGAGGGGAAAAACAGACAGAAAGAGACCCAAGAACTCACCAGCAGCTTGACGTCAATGTCTTGTGACAGAATGGTGAAACAGTCCTCCAGCAAACCTTGGGGGGAGGGGGGGGGGTGAAAGAACACACAGTACATCATTATAAACCCTAGAAGACACAAGGTGAACCATCATAAACCCTAGAAGACACAAGGTGAACCATTATAAACCCTAGAAGACACAAGGTGAACCATTATAAACCCTAGAAGACACAAGGTGAACCATTAT
>NW_004798509.1:55471-57722 GCF_000002075.1 Aplysia californica | reverse complement strand
GTGTGTGTGTGTGTGTGTGTGTGTGTGTGTGTGTGTGTGTGTGTATATGCACCATGCACATAACGCACATTTACATAGTAAAACATAACACCCACAAAGGGAACATATTTCCAAGTCCAGATTTTCCTCTTTTTTCACAGATTTATTTGTATTTGAGACAGGAGCACTGTGAAATTCCCATAATATGAAAAGATTTATTGTGCATTCCGCCGACATTGCTATGATGAGCATGCTAATTTGTAGATTGACAAAACAAAGTTAGGGCATCAGACATGACTAACCAAAGTTGTAAAGAATATTCTGGTTCATCGAGTGCTGTTCTTCCTTCTCTCCCTTCAGGTGACACATTCTGGGGAAGAAATCACACACAGAGACTAGAGCTGGGCAGTGAGTCGCTTTAGCAAAATCCGGATAATTTGTTAGTGCACCTCTTCGGCAAATAATATGATATGAACCACTTCGGCAAATGGTTTAGAACCACTTCGGCAAACGGGATAGCATCACTTCAACAAATGGATGCACCCACTTCGGCAAACGGGATAGCATCACTTCAACAAATGGATGCACCCACTTCGGCAAACGGGTCAGGAAAGAGAGATAAAAGTCTGAATTCGGACAATGTTTCATTGAGAATTATCCGGCTATCCGGATAGATTATCCGTGTTTAGCCCACCTCTAACAGAGACGTCCAGATATAGCCTACTTGTCTATAATAGATATCACTTCTATGGCGCAAATCCCCACTCAACAGCAAGCTCTATGGGCTTTACAATCTTCTGTACTATTACCCCAGCAGACCTGATAACATTCTGAAACAATCTCAACTTCCTGGGAAGCATACGGTGCAAGCTGCCATTAATAGATGCAAAAAACACTAAAATACTTACAATGTCTTCTGCAGTCTATGGTCAGTTACCCATTCCCATCAGGGTGAAGTGAGGAAAATTCGTGTAAAGTGCCTTTCCCAGGGACACAACATCGGCCCGCGGCTCGAACTCCCGAACCCTCAACCTCATGATTACGAGTTCCGCAGCCTAACAGCTAGACTACCGACGTGACCGTGTCTACTTACACTTCACACAGTGGGGCCCATTTAGCACCACATAGGACTAAGGAGCAGATGACCATGCATCGCTGCCTACATTTTCGAAACCTAAAAAAAATCAAACCAAACTCTACCATTGCAGTAGGCCAAGAAGATGGGCCTTGGCCAAGTAACCCACTCCAAACACTTCACACACGCTTTTTTCCATTCAATAAACTCAAGCTACTCAAAGTAGACCTGCAGCCAAAAATCTCTCCCATTGCCTTAGGGATTCATTCCCATTATTAGACGCAAATCCACTTTTGAAAGGTCATCATTTTTTCTTCAGCTCCTGGAGCAATACTACATCTAAAAAACAGAGAATACGTATTTGCAACAGGAATATAGACTTAAGCATTTAGACCCTCAAAAACTATTAAATATGTTGGGGATGTTACAGTCTGGAGGACCTTGATTCAAATCCCATGTTGGCCTTCTTGAGCTTGTGTGTTTGGGGAGTTTTTCCCAGACATTACTTTTTGAACTTGTGTGTTTGGGGAGTTTTTCCAAGATATTACTTTTTGAACTTGTGTGTTTGGGGAGTTTTTCCCAGACATTACTTTTTGAACTTGTGTGTTTGGGGAGTTTTTCCCAGACATTACTTTTTGAGCTTGTGTGTTTGGGGAGTTTTTCCCAGACATTGCAGACCATCACAATCAGATTTCCAATCTGTACAATGTGGAGAAAATTGGGAAGGGGCGGGGACTCACTCTGTGAGCTGCTCCAGTATGTCACAGAGTTCTGTGACTTTCTCCTCGTTCAGTTTGGAGGTGGCCAGACGACGCAGACCAGGGAGCAGGGTGTCCAGTTTGGCCGCCACCCGCACCGACTCGTCTGTGGTCAGGACCTGGGGAGGGAGAGAAAAGAAACCCGTTTAGGTTTAGCCAGAGTCTTACGGAACTTGCAACACAATAAGGTCATATCAGCGCCGAAGATTAGAGTTAAAACACACAAAAAAGAAGGAGGGGAGATAAAGACGATAGATGTTTGATAGGAAAGAAGTTTAGGTTTAGCCACAGTCTTACGGAACTTGCAACACAACAAGGTCATATCAGTGCCGAAGATTAAGAGTTCTTCTTCTTCTTCTATCCCGAGGTTGGGGCAACCGTTGGGGCACCACTGCATTTGAAAACCAGCTCTCGCCATCTATTTTTGCCCTCTGCTCTC
>NW_004798509.1:54514-54876 GCF_000002075.1 Aplysia californica | reverse complement strand
AGAGAATGATCGAGAGACAGAAAGAGAGATAAAGAGAGAGAGCGAGAAAGAGAGACAGAGAAAGAGAGGGTGAAAGAGAGAGAAACAACGCACAGGCAGATAGACAGACAGATGGACGGACCGACGGACCGACGGACCGACGGACGGACAGATGGACGGACAGATAGACAGACAGACAGACACACAACAGACAGACAGACAGACAAACAGACAGACTCACCTGTGCCTGCACAGCCCGGCTAAAGAGGTTGTTGTGGGCAGAGTAGTAGCGGTTGAGCAGGTACATAGACTTTCTGATCATCTCATCATACTCATAGTGAGACAGATCCTGGAGGAGGGGAGGGGAGGGGAGAGGGGAGGAG
>NW_004798509.1:51393-52505 GCF_000002075.1 Aplysia californica | reverse complement strand
CACACACACACACACACACACACACAAACACTCACGCACATACACACACACCTGCCGTTAGACTCCACATCAAAGTCATCGGTAGAACTGAGGAGACCAAAGAGTTCAGGGGGAGGCATGTTTTGCATGGCTGCCTGCCCATGGGTGATCTTGAACATGTTCATGAATTTCTGGGAAATAGAAACACATTTTAGGGTTGGTAATGCACCCCTTCTATCTCATCCAAACACCTCCAACGACACAAAGAGACATCTTATCTCTTCAACATTTATACCAACAGTATGCTACCAGTGACCAGTGCCAGACCTGGACTTTTATTTAAGTAAAACCCACAAAAGCAAAATCACTGTATGCGAGATGAAGTGTCTTTGCAAAACTCTTACTATCACAAGACGAGACAGGCAGAGAAATGAAGAAGTAAGAGCAGCTACTGGCACTGACTCCTGTCTGAATTTTATAAAAAATCAGAATAAATGAATAGTTTGGCCACCTGCTACATGTGTCACCGAGGCAGCCACCATGGAGAGTCTATAAATAACACTAAACACTCAGGCTATAAAGGAAGAGGAAAGCCACACAAAGGGTGGATTGGGGGAGTCAAGGAAAACCGTAGATATTATATAATATCCCTATTGAAAGAGCTGAGGGACTGGCCTACCATAGAAAACTGTATCTCCCCTCGACACTTAACGGCAACAGAGGATGAAAAAGTAAAAATAAAACAAATACATTGTTTTTGGTCCTTTTTATTTAGAAAAAAATAAATTAAATTTATTCCACTGTCCTATTCTTATGGGTACCAAATGTTAGTTAAATATATGACAAGTCCTTTTCAATAATACTGGATAAGGTAATAGACATTGTTTGTCGGGGAAAATCATTTGAAAGTTGCTGCTGATGCTACGTACTCGCTGCTCCTGAAGAAATATTTCAAAATTACAAAAGCTAACCTCTGCTCAAATATCCTAACATATTCGGGGAAGGTGGTCAGGTTAGTAAAAAAAATAGTTTGATTTCTTATATCTTTTCTTTTTAAATATTCACCAAAAGTTTCCACGGCTAGCACAAAACTTGAAGTCTCTCTCTCTCTCTCTCTCTCTCTCTCTCTCTCT
>NW_004798509.1:47150-49550 GCF_000002075.1 Aplysia californica | reverse complement strand
ACACAGACAAGAATACATTATACTACCCAGGAATTAAGAATGTGATAAGAACACAGAAAAAAATACATTATGCTACCCAGGAATTAAGAATATGATAGGAACACAGACAAGAATACATTATACTACCCAGGAATTAAGAATGTGATAAGAACACAGAAAAGAATACATTATGCTACCCAGGAATTAAGAATATGATAGGAACACAGACAAGAATACATTATACTACCCAGGAATTAAGAATGTGATAGGAACACAGACAAGAATACATTATACTACCCAGGAATTACAAAGTTCTATCTGCTCAGTACCTAGTTTTGAGAAATTTGATGTTAAAACTTTGAAGTTTCAAATCATGTCACACTTTTACGAATACAATTCTTTGAATATCTTGATAACAACTAATAATCTAACAATTTTGATAGTGCAGAAAGAACATTTGGTTTCTGACCTCGTGGTTTTAGAGGCTCAAAACTTCCCGAAATGTCGAACAGAACTTTGTAACTCTGAGGTAGCAACTACTGAATTCCTCCTCTCGGACTATTTTCACGCCACAGTTTATCCACAAACGGCTAAAAAGCAACGTAACATTGAGACCGTTTTCACATTGAAACAGCAAAGAGATAATCAAGTTAACCATTCACTCAGATGGATGTTTAATGACTGACACTTAGTGAGCGCGAGTGGGCGACAGCCTTAAACAATAGTGAACTCATGTTTAAGACAAACACAAGACAGATCATATGTTACAAGGCGAGATTGCTCCTAAAATACTGGCGCTATTTTATTTTATAATCTTGTTTACTCCGATTAAGATAGTGCATAAAGAAGGAAACTAGAGTAATAATAGTAATAAATACAATTTTCACGGCGCATTCCCCACTCAACAGCAACTCTTTGTTCTCGGGGAGTGGGTGGTGAAGGGTGTAAATCTGACCTTGGAATTTTGCAGGGAAAGGTTTGTCGTTTCTGCCGTCGACCAGGGACAGGAGAGGTTTGAGCAACATCTTGATGTCGGCGGCCTTGTGGTAGAAGCCATACTTGACCAGGAAGTGCACCAGTCTCAGCACCTGCCCACACACAGGGGTAAAAGTTCAAGTGTAGGTGGATACAGCCACATCAACACAGTAAGTCATTTAGTCAAAATATCTTTTTCAATATCATTCACAAATCCTGCCTTAAAAGATGATAATTTTTCTGAAGAATCAGCTAATTCGAGAAGAGTAATACTAAAAAAACCCCAAAGAATACATATCTCCCAATATGAAATCCCACTTCATTACTCGTACCCTCAAAAATGTATTACATACGTTTAAAAACTCATCATCTGGTAGGCAGCTACGTAAATATTTTAAAAAATGAAAACGGATTTTCATACTCAGACAGTCAAAAATGTATTACCTAAGCCTTGTACCGTCTGTTGGGCAGCTATGTACATATTTTCCAAAATGAAAACGGACTTCTATACTCACACCCTCAAAAATATATTAAATACTTTAATGATGTACCGGTTGGCAGCTATGCACAACTCTGAGAATACCACCTACCTGTTGCACAAACATGTTATTTCCAATCTCAAAAATGAAATACGTAAGTTTTGTATCGTCTGGTGGGCAGCAATATACACATCTTCCAATATGAAAATGGACATCCGTACTCAGACCCTCAAAAACATAATAACACTTTGCAGTCACACAGCCAGCAGTACAAAATACCCCATCAGGCTACTACATACTAAATAGAGCAGAGCAGGTCACAATCTTTAGACTCCGTTGTGGCCACAACAGACTCTAACACCACATGCACACCCAATTAAAAGTTTCAGAAACAGCGATCTATGAATGTTCTATAAGACCAAGAGGATGCCAACCATATCCTTCAGCACTGCCCGCGCTACGCCACCCTTCACGCACAGACGTGGCAGAATGTGACTCCCCTTGAGAGAAAGCTCTATGGCAGTCTTTCAGAGTTGAAGCGAACTACACAGTTTGTACGCAACATCGGACTGACTGTCAAGCTGCTGTCATCGAGAATGAGGAAGAAGAAGAAAAACCCCATCAGGCCACCCAGCCAGGAGAGCGACTGCAACAGACTTCTTGGGTCTGGCGCAGAACTGGGCCAGGTGACCAGAACAGACAATTTTCTCCGGCACATTATTGCGCCAAGTGACCGCCAAGTGACCGCCAAGTGTTAAATACATTATTTACATATTGGTTGGCAGCTAAGCACGACCCTGAGAATGCCACCCACCTGTTGCACCAGCATGTTGTTCCCAATCTCCGAGGCCGTCATGTCTCCGTTGGTAGCCAGGAACTGTGAGATCCAGCTGCTGAGCTGTGGGAAGTACTTGTAGGTGGGGGAGCTGCTCTTGTCTAGCAGGTCCTGTGGGGTGGGTGGGGGAGG
>NW_004798509.1:45098-47021 GCF_000002075.1 Aplysia californica | reverse complement strand
GAAGGGGGAAGCAAAGGGAGGAAGGGGGGGGGGACACATAGAGGTCAGAATGATTGGTTTTTCGTTTCAGTGAGAGTTTCATGGCACTTGCAAAACAAATAGGTAATGGTATGGTGTGGTATGGTATGGGTTTAACGGCCCTATCTACTCTATTAGGTTATTTAACCCCTTCTATGCCGCATGCAAATAGGCCCCTGTGCCCAGGGAAATCCCACGAATCAAGGGTGCTCAGGGGTGGCCCCACTCTGCCTCCCATACCTTTTTTTCTAAAGAATATTTTCTCATGAATTTCTGCATATACATTCTATATTGAACCACATAGCTATTGATATAAAAAAATAATTTGGTGGGGGGGATGGGGAATTACATTGAGAGATAGATGGAGAAAAGTTGGAGTTAGTAACATGATGCGAAAAACAGCACCACCAAGCAACATAAACAACACACATTCGAGCAATGATAAACTGAGACCCCCAAAAATGGGGAATATGTTGTGTGAGTGTTTGCAGGTAAAGAGGAAGTGACAAGAGGCTTTTCGTACCTTATACAACACTCGTACAACTATATAATACACTCTGGTGAATGTTCTTATTTTCTTTTGGATTTACTATTACAATTCTACACTTTCCTCAGTTCTATGGATTACACTTGTGCGGCGTATATTACATTGTGTTGAGCAAGATTCTAATTTTATCTCAACTTGACCTTGATCGTGACTGTGAACAATTAATTTAAGTTTACAGCTGCTATAAACGTATTTTCAATTTCAGTGCGACGCATCGTGATCGTGAGAGACAAGGAAAGAAATCGTTGCATGTGAGGCTGTCAAAAGTGGCCAGCCAAAAAGCAGATAGCAAAATAAAAATATGATTATAGATTTCCAAACTGCGTGGTTGGTGGGTGCTCTGGTATAGTTTTCCCCTTCCTTCCTATCACACACCTATCGGCGCACTCCCCTATTTTACTTTGTATGTTGCTCTCTAGTAACATGACCTCTTTAGTTTAGTTTAGTATGGGGTTTTACGGCGCTCGCAACTGCATAAAATGACCTCTAATCTGTGGCTCTTTCTATGTGAGTTCTGAGTTGCTGATGCTGGACAAGTCTTATTGAAACTCTGTGGCACTTTCTACATGAGTTCTGAGTTGCTGATGCTGGACAAGTCTTATTGAAACTAAGGTGTTCAAAAGTTAGAACAAAGTAGTGATAGGGTGTCAAAAGTATTCCAAATGATAAATGAATCTGCATGCATGTATTACGTACTTACTACCACAGCAGAAAATGTACCTGACTGAAACGGTAGTTTGCTCTCGTGCATTTCCCACTGACTGAAACGGTAGTTTGCTCTCATGCATTTCCCACCTGTTGTATCATATTATTTGGCATAGGTGGGACAGTTTATGATGCCCTCAGATGCTCTTTGAGAGCCTCGTAAAAAGAATTCGATGTAATTTTATTTTAAGATGTGCCATCGGTACGACCATATTATTATGTTGTGGCTCCCCAGCACCGAAGAAGAGAGCAACTACAGAAAGTTCAGCTTCTTCTTTTTCACCGTCTAAATCTATTGATATTGACGATGAAATGAACATATTCAATCAAAGGAAGTGTAGCTTTCAAATTCCACCTCTTTCATCAAACGCTAAATTTAAACTGACAACCATCGGCAATCTTGCAACTTGCAGCAAAAATAACAAAGCATTTTGTATTGTTCAGAAGAGCTCCAAGTGGTCTCTTTCTTTGTCTATGAATTTTGTTGTGATTTCCCACACTCATGACAAAGTGCCACTTTAGACTGTAAGAACTAGATTTGATAATATAGCATTAATCGTGGAGGGGTACATTCTCACATTCTCAGACTCATTAATCTTTTGAGACTTTTCCTTACAGGTCTACCTGCCTGTTTGTGAGGGAGGGGGGGGGGG
>NW_004798509.1:43095-44269 GCF_000002075.1 Aplysia californica | reverse complement strand
GGGAATTGTGGTAAACATAAAGGGAAGGTACTTCAATAATAATTACAAGATTTTAGTATTAATTTCCCTTATAACTGGTATCAAAACAACCACTGTCACAGTCCCGTAAATCCTACGTGCCATATAGGCACAACGCTACATGGGTCAGGCCCATAAATTCTACGGGCCATAGGCACAGCGCTACATGGTTCAGGCCCATAAATTCTACGGGCGCGCCAGCAAAGAGGTTACGAGGCAGACCCTCAGAGTTTTTTACGTCCATCTCAGAAAGGACCGAGCCAAGTGGGAATTTTGTGCAATGTGCCGTTCCCAAGGACACAACGTCGGACTGAGCTGAGGCTCCAATCTCCAAACCCACATCCTCATGATTTCGAGTCCAGTAGCTTAACCGCTAAGCTACCGAAGCCCCTAATTAGGTCACGTAAGTGTTGAATGTCAGAGGTGTTATCAGAGAGTAACATGCACAAAAAAAAGAAGGAGGAGAAGTAATGGCGACTGATGTTTGATGAGAAAGAGGGAGCAAACAACACCAGAGCACCCGCCAGCCACCAACAGTAAGAGTTTTACTGCACTTGCAACAACATTAGGTCATGCAAGTGTCAAATGTTAGTGTCATTAGAGAGCAACAGGCAAAGAAAAGAAGTGGGAGAGATGATGATGGTAGATGTTTGACAGGAACGAAGATGAAAATCCCAATAGAGCACCCACCAATCACGAACAACATAAGAGTCTTGTTGAGCTTGAAACACAATTAATTAGGTCATAGAAGTGTTGAAGTTTACAAGTGTTACTAGAGAGTCTCACATAGAGAGAAAAGAAGGAGGAGAGATCATGACGATAGATGTTTGATAGGAAAGAAGGAGGAGAGATCATGACGATAGATGTTTGATAGGAAAGAAGGAGGAGAGATAAGGACAATAGATGTTTGATAGGAAAGAAGGAGGAGAGATAATGACGATAGATGTTTGATAGGAAAGAAGGAGGAGAGATAATGACGATAGATGTTTGATACGAAAGAAGGGGGAGAGATAATGACGATAGATGTTTGATAGGAAGAAAGAGCATTAAACCAAACCATAGTATCTGCCAACCACCAGCGATCAGAATGTTGAAATATCTCATTCGTATTGTGAGATATCTTGCCATGTTGTGAATGCTGTGAACTATTGAGGTT
>NW_004798509.1:39096-41114 GCF_000002075.1 Aplysia californica | reverse complement strand
TAAGATGAGATAAGATAAGATGATATAAGATAAGATGAGATAAGATAAGATAAGATGATATAAGATAAGATGAGGTAAAATAAGGTAAGATAAGATGATATAAGATAAGATGAGGTAAGATACGGTAAGATAAGATGATATAAGATAAGATAAGATAAGATAAGGTAAGATAAGATGATATAAGATAGGATGAGATAAGATAAGGTAAGATAAGATGATATAAGATAGGATGATATAAGATAAGATGAGATAAGATGGTATAAGATAAGATGATATAAGATAAGATGAGATAAGATAAGGTAAGATAAGATGATATAAGATAAGATGAGGTAAGATAAGATAAGATGATATAAGATAAGATGAGGTAAGATAAGGTAAGATAAGATGATATAAGATAAGATAGATAAGGTAAGATAAGATGATATAAGATAGAATGATATAAGATAAGATGAGATAAGATATGGTAAGATAGGATGATATAAGATAAGATGGTATAAGATAAGATGAGAGAATATAAGATAAGATGATATAAGATAGGATGATATAAGATAAAATGAGATAAGATAAGATAAGATAAGATGATATAAGATAGGATGATATAAGATAAGATGAGATAAGATGGTATAAGATAAGATGATATAAGATAAGATGAGATAAGATAAGGTAAGATAAGATGATATAAGATAAGATGAGGTAAGATAAGATAAGATGATATAAGATAAGATGAGGTAAGATAAGGTAAGATAAGATGATATAAGATAAGATAGATAAGGTAAGATAAGATGATATAAGATAGAATGATATAAGATAAGATGAGATAAGATATGGTAAGATAGGATGATATAAGATAAGATGGTATAAGATAAGATGAGAGAATATAAGATAAGATGATATAAGATAGGATGATATAAGATAAAATGAGATAAGATAAGATAAGATAAGATGATATAAGATAGGATGATATAAGATAAGATGAGATAAGATGGTATAAGATAAGATGAGAGAAGATCAGCATACAATTGAGATAAGATAAGGTAAGATAAGATAAGCATTCAAATAAGGTAAGATACGATATGATAAGAATATGACTAAGATAAGACAGATAAAATAAAAATACACGTAAGGTAAGGTAAGGTAAGGTAAGGTAAGGTAAGGTATGGTAAGGTAAGGTAAGGTAAGGTAATTCATCTTTAATGCCCAGATGCTGGCACATTGGTTGGCTATTTCACCTCAAATATGCACACACACATGCACACACACACGCACACACACACGCACAAACACACACACAGTTCTAGGAAATAAAAAGACTGTGTAAAACACACAGTTCTAGGAGACTGGGAAATCTTATCTCACAGAGACAAATACATATGGGAGATATAGAGAATTGTGTCTTCTATCTGTCAGATGCACTCTCAGGCATTCATTCATAAACAGACATTGATACAGTACTTTTCAGTCAGAATAGGAAAGACGCTCTAACACAGTGCCATTTCTGCAATGCTTTTGCTCTTTTACTCCTTGGATCAGCCTTTTTCTTCAGTCTAAAGCTGTGTATTGTCGATTAATTATTTGATGATCTCTTTCTTTGGTATACCCTCAACTGCTGTGGAGAAAGCAATTACCATGGAGGCCACAAACTACACCCAAATCGACGGGACCGAGGGATTTTCTTCCATTTATCTAGGTTTTGGTTTAGAGGGATTGCTAAAATAGGGGTAAAACGTCTGGAATTTTCTTTTCTTTCAGTTCATCACTGTACTTTTTCCCATTTATGGTTTAAGCAGAGTCCACTGTACTTGGGTGATGTCTTTAAAGCATCTTTCACGCTTTGTGTTTCATTTCACCATTGTTTTTGAAGTCTCTGAGAAAGTTCTCCAGTTGAGTCATTCTATCCGACAGATACCGGACTTTAAGTGTGACGCGATCGAAAAGAAGAAGAAGAAGAAGAAGAAGAAGAAGAAGAAGAAGAAGAAGAAGAAGAAGAAGAAGAAGAAGAAGAAGAAGAAGAAGAAGAA
>NW_004798509.1:36739-38311 GCF_000002075.1 Aplysia californica | reverse complement strand
CAAGAATTACACAGACAGACAGACAGACAGACAGACAGACAGACAGACAGACAGACAGACAGACAGACAGACAGACAGACAGAAACAGCCGGAGGAGAGAAAAAAAGTCTGTCTGTATAATTCTACCAACAGCACCCTCGAACCACGTAAAGAGTAAGATTGACAGAAACAATAGAAGGAGAGAAGTCAAGTAGGATAAGTCAATAACATCCTCCAACCACCCGAAAGACATTCTTAACAATTAATCATCAATTGATCTACAACAAAAGAGTGCTGGAAAACTAATAGTTGGTGGTATATTTTATAAAGCTCTCTTCTCATAAAGTTCAGTTCCATTTTTTCATCTTTTTTTTTTTCTTCGTCTTTCATAAAGAAATACAGTGGAGTCCACTTAAAGCTAAGCCTCTGGGACCGCTAGATTTTCTTCAGTGTAGCTGAGTTTTCAGTTAAGGGCTATTCCACGGTGGTAACTGACAGGACATTTGGACTATACTTTCTTTCAATGATAACACTGTAATTCAATATCAACTTATCTATTTCAACTTTAAATGATCAGATCACTTGAATGACATATAAGGAATTATATTAAATCCAGTCATTTGAAAAAAAACAAGTACTTGATGCACATTCTGTGAATTGTTTAGTGTTGGTAACTGACAAAACAAATGAGGTATTTTCATAGTCCCGTCAGCTATCGTGAAAAAGTCCCTCAGAGAGTTTGCTCAAAAGAAGTGAGTAGAAATTAAAGATTTTCATTTCTTTTTGTTCATTGTTGTTTCTGGATTCAGCGTGTCTGGTTTAAGCTTACACAACTGTAAATGAATGGTAAACATATTGCTACTTTAGAATTACAACGTTCTATCTGACATTTTTGGTCGTTTTGAGTTACTTATAAGACCACGAGGTCAAAAACAGTTATGGTGGCGTGCTGACAAAATGAGTTACTTCTCGCAATCCCCAAATGGAGATATTGGCAAAAAATCAACACCGAGGTCAAATTAGTAGATCTTCTATTGATGCTCTATTCTTTCTGTAGAACATGCCTCTTATTATTTCATACTTGTAAATTGTCAAACTTCTCTTATAAGCATGATGTATTTATTTTCATAAGGCTTGAATCCGAGAAGTAACTCATTTTGCCAGCACACTTCACTAATGTTCTAATCTGCTCTATCAAAATCGTAGGATTATTCGGAGTCGTCATCAAGGTATTCAAAGAACTGCATTCGAGAAAGTTTGAAAAGTTGTGAAACTCAAAATCTTGGACGTCAAATTTGTCCAAACAAGGCACTGAGCACATAGACTGTTGTAATTCTAGGGTAGCGATATACACTTGGTAAACCACAGACAACAGACGACAGAAACAAATCAGCCAGCAGCAATATTTCACGTCCACACTTCCAGATAACATGACATCAGAAATAGTGGTGCTCAGTTAGCTCTGTTGGTTTGAAATAATTGGTCTGCTGTGCTGGTTTTCTGGTCCTTAAAATATCCTTAGTAGCGCAAACTAAACTCCAGAACGTTAAACAAACACTGACAAAAGGGTGAGGGGCCAGATGGGGGAAGAGA
>NW_004798509.1:33936-36051 GCF_000002075.1 Aplysia californica | reverse complement strand
TGCAGTTTGTGAGAATGTCAATATAGAAAGAAGGTTAGTCATGCAACCATTAGATAGAGTGGGTGTCTGATTTGCTCCCTCTTCCCTACCCAACGTCTATCATCCTTATAATATTTCCTTCTTTTCTCTCTCTGTTACTCTCTAGTTACACGTGTAATCTTTGGCACGTATATACGACCCATTTGCCTTGCAAGTGCCGGAAAACTTTTAGGAAAACTTTTTTTTTTTTTTACCCAAACAATTAAAATCTGATTGCTTGCTGCAGTTTGTGAGAATGTCAATATAGAAAGAAGGTTAGAGTCATGCAACCATTAGATAGAGCGGGTGTTTGATTTGCTCCCTCTTCCCTACCCAACATCTATCATCCTTATAATATTTCCTTCTTTTCTCTCTCTGTTACTCTCTAGTTACACGTGTAATCTTTGGCACGTATATACGACCCATTTGCCTTGCAAGTGCCGGAAAACTTTTAGGAAAACTTTTTTTTTTAAAAACCCAAACAATTAAAATCTGATTGCTTGCTGCAGTTTGTGAGAATGTCAATATAGAAAGAAGGTTAGAGTCATGCAACCATTAAATAGAGCAGGTGTCTGGTTTGCTCCCTCTTCCCTACCCAACATCTATCCTCCCTATATTTCCTTCTTTTCTCTCTCTGTTACTTTCTAGTTACACCTGTAATCTTCTGCACTTTTATGTTGCAAGTGCCATAAAAATCTGACTAAAACTTGAAATAAAACAAGTAAAAGCTTATTGATTGCTGAGGTTTGTTCCTCCTTTCCTACCTAACATCTATCATCCTTATTTTTCCTATTAGTATTTTTATTTTGCATGTTACTCTCGTTACCCGTCATTCTGCACTTATACGACCTATTTGCGTTGTCAATGCCGCAAAACTTTAACTAAAACTTTTTTAAAAACCAACAAAAATCTTATTGCTCGCTGTAGTTTGTGAGAATGTCAATATGGAAAAGAAGGTTAGAGTCATGCAACCATTAGATAGAGCGGGTGTCATGTAGCCACAAGCAGAAACAAAGAATCAACTCCAAAGTTCCACAGGGCCCAGTTTGCCGCGGAAGGTCATGTGCACTTGACAGAGTCACCCCCCTTGCCCCTCTCACTTACCGAACGCCTGACATCTCGGTCCTGGGTTCTCCTGGCTTTTATCAATTCCAACTTGGGAACGACAAGAAATGTCCGGCATTTAGGAAACGTTTTCATCAATACCAACTTACAGATTTGGTCATATTTCCAAAAGTCCAGTTTTCATCCCAACTCCAAATTAAGAAATGTGTTTTCTCCAAAAGTCCATTTTTCATCAATCCAAACTTTAAGAATTTGTTATCTTAAAAAGTCCAGTTTTATCAATCCCAACGTAGAGAATTTGATGTCTTCAAAATATTATGTCCAGTTTCGTGTTTTTATTAATCCCAACTTGAGAAATGTATCTGCAAAAGTTCACTTTCATCAGCTCAACCAAAGAATAAATAGAAGAAAAGTGAACCAGAATGGAACATGAAACAAATGTTTCACAAATGTTTCATATCAAACTGAACAACAGAATGAAAGGAAATTTCTGTCAAGAAGAAAAGTCAAGCTTTAAATATCCTTATTTGGCAATGATAAGAGACAATGGTCATTTAACAAAAGTCAACAGTAAGTCTATTCCAATCTAGGAAATTTGTCCAGGAAAATGTTGTGCGTTTCTAATCTGGTTTATTTGCAGGAAAGTCAGTTGTAAAAATATGAGAGACAGGTCAAGAAGCTGCCCAAGGCCACAAAAGGTATTACCAAGTGTTTCAAGAAACGGGAAGAGAACCTTTGCCCATTTCGCCTGTTATGTATGATTAGTGACTAGTTAAATGTCATGAAATGCTAGTATCATTAAGAAGAGAAATTATTTTTTAAACATCTGAATAATCCGCAGTACCTTTATATATGTAGTTTTGAGTAAATAAAAGCATGTTGTCACAACTACATGTTATGAAATACTAGTATCATTAAGAGGAGAAACCCTTTTTAAAAATTAAAGTTTGACTAATCCGCAACACCTTTGAAGGTTGTACAAGTAGTCTTGAGTAAATAAATGTTACAACAATGGCCATTTAGAGTTCGGGG
>NW_004798509.1:30505-33836 GCF_000002075.1 Aplysia californica | reverse complement strand
GGGGGGGGGGGGGGGCATGGCAAACAAAGAAAGGACAGGGAGGGAAAGAAAAAAGGTAAAACTTTCGAGTGGACCCCCACACCAACCCTGTAGTTTGCACACCAACCATGTAGTTGGCACACCAACCATGTAGTTTGCACACCAACCCTGTGGTTGGCACACCAACCATGTAGTTGGCACACCAACCCTGTGGTTGGCACACCAACCCTGTGGTTGGCACACCAACCCTGTAGTGGCACACCAACCCTGTAGTTTGCACACCAACCATGTAGTTTGCACACCAACCCTGTAGTTTGCACACCAACCCTGTAGTTTGCACACCAACCCTGTAGTTTGCACACCAACCCTGTGGTTGGCACACCAACCCTGTGGTTGGCACACCAACCCTGTAGTGGCACACCAACCCTGTAGTTTGCACACCAACCATGTAGTTTGCACACCAACCCTGTGGTTGGCACACCAACCCTGTAGTTTGCACACCAACCCTGTGGTTGGCAAGCTTTTCAAATGTACAAAGCCAAAAAAGCAAAATTGTTTAAGAGAGTGTAAAAACTGTTTGATTCTTTCATCAGTTTCAGGCTTTCTACATTATTTATATTCCCTAACTTTTTTCAACCTCTGTTTTCTTCAAAATAATTTGACTTTAGATCAAATTTCAATTGTTAAACATTTTCCAAATTTTGGAGACAGTACAAATCGACTGTAGGCCAACAGTGTTTGACTCCCTCATATGCCCCTTTCAAAATGGCATGTCGTGACTTCCGTGCTTATTCTTGTCAAATCTTCATTTTTTATTTCTTTGAAAGTGAGACTTCTTCTTAAGCTCCCTCTTTATTATGAACTGCTTTCCCTGTACAAAAAAAATGGGAGATACGACAAGAAAGCTCTGAAGTTGCAATATGGGAAGACTTACACAGGAGCCATCAATACGAACAGCTGGTCAACGATAAGTTATACCTAGAAAACAAGGGATAGACAACAAGGAGTAGAGAAAAGTCTCCTCTCATGATGTTGAGGGAAATTGACAGTGACAGCTTCAAAAGCAATCAAGTATCAAGTGCTTCTGACAACTATTTGGCTAACTGACTGGGCAATTATAGTGCAGACAACAGAACACCGGGGGATCCATTCAGCTGAGAGAGTTGTAGTGTCTTAAACAAGGTGGTGGTGTCTTAGACAGACAGGTTGTGGTGTCTCGGACAAGGTTGTGGCTGCAGTAGTAGTCTGCACAAAGCTAACTACATCATCAGTGCTTCCCAACCAAAGACATTGTGATGCACACAGATGGTCACAAACACTAGGACTAGAGTAGCACACAACCAAAATAACGTCAAGACAAGCCTACATACACAACAACAACACTAGCCACTAACATACTGCACAACTCTCTGAAATCTAACAATAACATGTTGTCCAAACTTTGTTCCACCCAGAAATCCATTGACAGCTCCCTCGCTGCCTCCATCGAATCATAAAGTTCTATCTGCTCAATGCCTAGTTTTGAGAAATTTGACGTAAATATTTTTGAGTTTCACAATATAACAAGCTTTGTCAAGCTTTGTCAAATGCAACTCTTTGAATATCTTAATTATGACTCCGGATATTCTTATGATTTTGACAGAGCACATATGTGTCAAGACGTGGTGGAATCAGGCTCTCGTCAATTTTTGGGCAAGTGGAGTTATCGGAATCATCTGAAATCTTCTTCATTTGTCTTGCTTTCAATGAAAAAAATATCCATCTAGCTTGAATCGACGTCCAGATATATGTGATTGAAGAGGGTGAGGTAGACTGTTTTCAGTTGTTAAATTAAGGAGAAAATGGCCGCCAAAGTTTGGTAACTTCAGTAGCCTATGAGTCATTGAAAACTGAAAATTACATACTGTGAGGCTGTTTTTCAGTAAAATTCACATGGAAATGTATTTTCATATCAACATAAAAAGTGTTTAGCCAAAAAACTAAATTTTGAAAAAAATTGCAAAACTGATGGGAAAATGTCCTTTTCTTTCATTTCATTATTTTGACGAGCGCCTGATTTCGCCATGATGCGTCACATATAGCATATTCTTTCTGACCTCATGTTCTTAGTAACTCAAAACGGCAACAAATGAGAGCAGATAGTACTTTGTCATTCTGAGGCAGCCAACTATTACAGCCACCAATGGTCAAATCTTGACACTGGAAAATATCAACAGTTCATCATCCCAAAATTTCAACTTCCAGAAAGTTGTCTAGTGTGCACACCCTATATGAGACAAGAACATGCATATTATTGTAGCCTGCACCACCCCAGCACACAGACGAGTGTCAGGTCACATCACAACTCTCCGCTATACACCCAATATTCTGGTTGACACAGTCAGTGACACATCTCCAAGGTCACCACAATGTGTCTACAAGCTGTGTCTGTGCCTACGTCAGCTTCCATTCAACATTCCTCTCTAAACAACACTAATACCTCTCTTCCCTCAGGCTGAAAAAAAGACCATTAATCTACTTAAAACTCAGGACAACAAGTGTATATTATATACATATGAATATATACATACATATACATATGCAAAACAAAAACAACTAAAAACCACTGCACTCTCTCTCTCTCTACAAAAGGTATTAAACTAAGGAATAAACCACAAAAAGAAAGTTTAACTACTTCCAATTTTTAAAATCCAAACCCTTTTCTCATGACAGCAAAAGAAAAAAAAATCCCTTTGCTGTCATAATCAAACTTAAATCCTAGTATAATCAAAAGCTATTCTACAAAGGTAGTGAGAGCATTAGATAGGAAAAACAGAAAAACAAAACAAAGCAAAACAAAAATTATATATATAAAGGGAGAGATGTATCATCGTTTGTGCTGCTTGATTCTAACCAAATCCACCAAATCAGGATAAATACTTAAAAATTTCAGAATTGCCCAATATCAATCTTTGAAGGGTTCATTTTACATATCATAGTATCATGAACTGTAATTCCGATAGTGAAATTTCAAACAAAACCACTTAGTGTTTGAACTAATTTGGTGAATACACGGTTGGAGTCGGACACCGATGATTAAATGTGTATGAAGACTACAGGGCAAAAACGACGGTAGTCACTAACCGAAAATCGAGAGAGCACCAATTTTGAACACTCATTGGCTCATAAAAACTGTATTTCTGTTCAACTGTTGGTTGATTATTTTTGTTAGGTCTCCCATTCAACAACACTTAACAATAAACCAAAAGTCAAACAAAAATGTGAAGTCATGAGCCCACAAGCTTTTCAAATTGGCATCATCACAATTTCCAGTTTGTGACTACAGTCGTTTTCCCCCAGAGTTCAATATATA
>NW_004798509.1:25908-27721 GCF_000002075.1 Aplysia californica | reverse complement strand
CTCCCTCTTCCTCTCCCTCTCTCTCAGTCTCTCTCTCTCCTGAAAAATTTTGCTTTCTGCCTGGACTTAAGACATTTTAACAGCTTGCCAACGAAGTATTTCTGCATACCCCCCAGTCCTTCTCATACGGTTCGTCTGAACAGACAATCGGAGACAATCACACTTATGTCGACTTCTACATAAGACAGAAGAATATTTTTCTGGAAGATCAAGAAACATGAATAAGCTCTAGTTTGGTATCAGTTACTCCATATGACCAAAAATTGACCAGCGCCTGATTTAACCTTCCCACATCTCTCCCATACAATCAGGTCAAGGAAACAGAACTCACAGCATGTCTGGCGCGCCTCGACACGGGATGCCCAGTAGACTGACCAGCAGCTCCACAATCTGGGGGAAGACACAGACAATTTAAAATTGCATTTGTACAGCACATTCGAATAGATAAATAAATTACATCTCTATTTATCTCAGAGGGGCATTTTAGTTTTTATTTAAATGTTTTAGTAAGTGATTTACAGCACTGGCAACAAAATAAGGTCATAATAAGTTCCGAAGATAAGAGGTGTTACAAGAGAGTAACAAACACAGAAAAGAAAGAAGAGAGATAAGGACGATAGATGTTTGATAGGAAAGAACAAGCAAACCACACCAGAGCACCAGCCAACCACCCACGGCAATTTGGTTTATAATTGCAAACATACATCCATACATAATTATAAATACATGCATACATAGATGTATTCACATATACATACAACATACAAACATACATAAATACACAATGTAATCCCAATGTAGAACAATTTCACAACCATGCCATTGCTGGTCCCCACTGTGCAGCGCCCTGTTTGTCGAGCTAGGGTTGTTGTACCTTGCTTAAGGACACACTCCAGTGACCACCCATCTGAGCCCTGTGTCACCAACACTTGCTTGACTTTATTCATAAGTCTATACTCACTACTCACTTAGCCACTGGAGTCCCACTCAACAGCCTGATGCATGCACTCTACAGTCTATATTATTACCCCCAGCTGACCCTAGAATGCTCAAAAACATTCTCTGCTTCCCGGGAAGCACACTGTACAAGCTGCTGATTGCAGGCGCTAGAGGAATAAGATACTGAAAGGATCGTTCGCTGTCTGTGGCTGGGTATTCATTCCCTCTTGGGTGAAGTAAGGAACATTCATGAGGAATGTGTCTTTTCCAAGATCTCAAAGTCAGGTCCCTGACGGGGTTCAAACCATTGAACGTTTGGTTATGAGCCCAAAAACCTAACCACTAGACCACTGAAGTCACACACAAAGTTTTGTGTGTGTTACAAGTCGCTAGTCGGACTTTGACTTTAGGTCAAAGAAACAAACATAATATACATAACAACTGCCACACTGTGCTGCAGACAAAATCTGACAAAGACAAACAACAGAAGGGAATGAAAAGAAGCAGTAATTACCAATGACACCTTCCAACCACCCATACAGACAGAAACAACAGAGGGAAAGAAAAGAAAGCAGGACCTACCCGAGACAACCTCAAACCATCCACATAGACAGAAACAACAGAGGGAGAGAAAGGAAGTAGGACCTACCAGTGGCACCCTTCAACCACCCATACATACAGAATCAATGGAGGGAGAGAAAAGAAGGATTTACCAAAGGCACATCCCCTCTCTCTCTCTATCTCTCTCTCTCTCTCTCTCTCTCCCTCTCTCTCCCTTTCTCTCTCTCTCTCTCTCTCTCTCTCTCTCTCTATCCTTTTCTCTCTCATGTCCTCTATCTCCCTCTCTCTTTCTCTTCCCATTCACTCTCTCTCT
>NW_004798509.1:23157-24631 GCF_000002075.1 Aplysia californica | reverse complement strand
CAGAAATGAGTTCTTTAATGGGTGTGAAAAGTTTTGAGCCAAAAAGCAAAAATTTGACAAAAATTGTAATAACCTGCGGAAAAATGCCCGTTTCTTCACTTTGATTATTTTGACGAGAGCCTGATTCCCCCATGCTGTCTCACATATGAGGCATCGTCGTGAAATCAGGAGCTCATCGAAATAATAAAATCGAAGAAATTGGCATTATTCCGCCCGTTTGGCAATTTTTACAGATTTTTTGTTATTTGCTCAACACCTTTTATGTCCATGTTAAAACATATTCATGTGTACATTTTACTGGAACTCGTTGATAAGAGGTCCAAGAACAGATAATTTGTAATTTCCAAGGGCTCTCAAGCTTAGGAAGTCACGGTACTCAACTTTGGAGGCCATTTTCTGGCTTATTTTACCTCTGAAACAGGGCGACCTCCACCTCCTTCAATTACAAATATCTCGATTTCTTTTCAAGATCAATGGCTATTTTATTCATCAAAAGCAAGACAAATAAACAGGCTTTAAGGTTATACCAAAAAGCTCCATATACTCCAAAATTGACGAGCGCCTGATTTCACCGCATGGTGACAGGTATAGAAAAGCTCAGCACAGAGGTAGAAGGAGAGCTCTTGTTAGGGGCCTGAACTCCAAGTACACGTTTTTGGGTTTTACATTTTTTAAAATTTGGGTAGGGGGGATTCTAATGAAAGAGAACCCCTCCCCCACCTCCCAAATCATCATCATCATCATCATCATCATCATCATAGCCTTTCTCAACTTGCATCAGGATATAGGCCACGAACGAACACTTTCCACCTTTCTCTATCCTGGGCTAGCCTCTTCATGTTATTCCATGTCTTCCCAATCAACACAATTTCAATCATTTAGGAGATAAGCTTTGATCCGGCCAGTCAGGACCAACTCATCTTGAGAGGGATACAGACTCATACAGACCTCGTCAAGCCAGAAAGAATGAGGTACTCGATGAAATTCTTCCCACTCAGGAATCAAACTCGGATCTCCTGCATTGACGGCAAATCATCTAACCACTACACCATAGACACTAGACAGCGTTAGGTGGGAAAATGTGGTGATGATGATGATGATGATGTTAATGATGATGATGAGGAGGGTGACAATGATGATGATGATGATGATGAGGAGGAGGAGGAGGAGGAGGAGGGTGACGATGATGATATGATGATGATGATGATGATGATGACGATGATGATGATGAGGATGATGAGACAAACACCGTGACCTCTGGACCCCGAGAACCCCGAACAGTAACTTAGAACTATTTTCTACTTCCAAAATTTCCCAAAAGTACTTACAGTTATGGTGTCATGTGTCATCTTGGCATTCAGGACAGCGCCATCTTTTTTCTGTGAACAAAGAAACACACACAAGGGGGGATCAAGTACACAAAATAATCTCATTTAAGAATAAATGTATAATTATAGAAGGGGGAAAAAAAGAG
>NW_004798509.1:16147-22362 GCF_000002075.1 Aplysia californica | reverse complement strand
CATCCAGCCATCCATCCATCTATCCATCCATCCATCCATCTATCTATCTATCTATACCCCAAAGGTATATCTCCCTATCTTTTTCTCTCTCTCTCCACATCCATCTGTCCCCTCCTGTACTCACATCTGCCACCAGCTTCTGTATAAAGGGCACCATCCCAGCCATGTAGTTGAAGATCTCCTCTAGCTCGGGGTCAACCATCTGTACAGTGAAGGCGTCGTCGTACTGCTTCTCGCTGATGGCTCCGATCTGGGACAGACACACACAGGCGTGGAGTTTTACACTTCTTTCAATCGCGTTTTGGTTACAGGTTTAGTATTATTTTTTTCTGTCACTTGCAACATAAGTAGGCCATATATGTGAGAGTGGGTTTTGTGGCATTGCAAATTAAATAGCCATTAAAGTGCTTAAGAATAGAGGTGTTACTAGAGTGTAACATACAAAGAAAAGGCGGTTTTTGTTTTAGTAAGAGTTTTACACCACTTTCAACACAATAAAGTCATATAACTGCCGAAGATTAGAGGTGTTACCAGAGAGTAACAAACACAAAAAAGAAGGAGGGAATATAAAGACGATAGATGTTTGATAGGAAAGAAAGAGCAAACCACACCAGAGCACCCACCAAGTGAGACAGACACACAGCTGAGGAGCTCTACACCTCTTTCTTTTTCATTAATGTCTTTGGGTTACAGACAGACACGCACACAAACTCAGCTATGGCCGATTAGTGCTGGGGAAAGCAGAACGACAAATGGGGAAAAACAGGTAGACAGGAAGAACAATGTGTGGGTACAGGTGCTTCAATGAAATGACAAGAGTTTTGTTTTAGAAAAAGTTTTACGGCACTTGCAACACAATGAGGTCATATACGTGTCGAAGATTAGAGGTGTTACAAGAGAGTAACAAACGCAAAAAAGAAGGAGGGGAGATAAAGAAGATAGATGTTAGATAGGAAAGAAGAAGTTAACCACACCAGAGCACCCTCCAACCACCCACTTGGCGAAAGTCTTAAAACATTTTTTTCTCTTGCCCAATCTGGTCAAAACAATACCATGTGATTAGCATACCATAGTGACTGTGATGAGTGAACTATAGTCACATAGTTTATCATACGGTTAGTTTCCTTGATGGTAGAATGGACATTGCTAATTTTCATAGTTACAATTCACATTCTTCGAATTGACAGTCCGAAATTCTATTTGTTAAGAGTAGGAACTTATGAATGTCTCCGATAAGCAGAGACATATGTACACACTTCAAACACACCATGCTGGTGAGAGTCTTGAAACTTATGAACGTCTCGGATAAGGAGAGACATGTGCACACTTTTCAAACACACGAGGCTAGTAGGTTCATCAGATTTATGACCACCATTGATCTGATAAGGAAATCCGTGCACTTTTCAAAGAAACCAGGCTCAAGAGTCAAGTTCAAGCCTTGGTCATCTGCACTGTCATTGACTGTTTGACCATCTCAACTAAGGATGGGCCTTGGACGTAATTTTATAATGGCTCCATTATTTTCTGTCCGTGCAATTTCTATGTTTGTACATTTGAAGGATGAAACAGAAATCACCGTCATTGATCTTCACAAATAGGGAAGGAGACTATATATCATGAACATATTATGTGAATCACCATTATATCATAATGTATATAAGTGTACATACCATAGTATTATTATTGTTAATGCTGTTGTTGTTGTTATTATTATTATATTCTGTAAATGCTGTTCATCCCCATTGACACAATTTAAGTCAGCCCAAGAGATGGGTGACTTTCATTCTGCCTGTCAGCCCAAGAGATGGGTGACTTTCATTCTGCCTGTCAGCCCAAGAGATGGGTGACTTTCATTCTGCCTGTCAGCCCAAGAGATGGGTGACTTTCATTCTGCCTGTCAGGGCCAGACCAGGCTAAGTGGGATACAGCATCCCAGCTGACAGACGGGGAAGCTCAAAAAGAAAACAAATTTCTCACAAGCCTCCTGTTTGATTTGGTACGTGTTTTACGGTGCACGCAACTTCATAAGGTCACTTGTCTTCAACCTTAAAGAGCCAAAGAGCTACAATAGTTTACAATTGTTGTAGAGCCCATAGAATGTGCTGTAGAGAGAGGATATTTCTTTTCGTAAGAGTTTTACGGCACTTGCAACACTATAAGGTCATATAAGTGCCGAAGATTAGAGGTGTTACAAGAGAGTAACATACACAAAAAAGAATGAGGAGAGATTATGACGATAGACGTTCGATAGGCAAAAAGGAGCAAACCACACCAGAGCACCCACCAACCACCCACGCATGTGGATAAGCACCGTATAAATGCAATTATTAATAACCTCATTGCACCAGAGACGCTGGTTCAAACCATGTGTATATCATGAGGGTGTTAGCTTTAGGCACATCTTGAAAACTAAATAGTTCAGCTACCAGTAACAAAATTAATATAGTGTAAAGCGCATAGAGCCTGCTGTTAAGCAGGGATATGCGCTATACAAATGCTATTTATTATTTATTAAAATTAAATGGTCAAATCAGTACACGGCTTTACAACACTGACGACACAAAAATGAGTGAGATTTTGGGGGGAAAAAGGGGAAGCAAAAGTGAACAGGAGGCAGGCAGTGACTAACAGAACAGTTTGGCGTATCTGATTGTGTTTCTTCTTTTAAGTCAGTCCAGAAGTGAATTTTTATTCTTATCGAATTTCAGCACAGGGTGGTTGTAGTTTGTTCCATAGAGTCAACAGATAGAAAACGTCCGTCCTAGTGAGTTCTTCCAGGGCAATGAGCCAGTGCTCTATCACTATAGGTTTGGACAGTATAAATAGAGAGAAAGCGTAAATCAAAAAGAGTCAAAGTATAGAAATTGTCACAACAGAGATGACTGACTGTTTTGCTGGGACGGATTTTGGCGCCACATTTCAACATAAGATAATGTCGTAAGTGACCGGCATCCTCGCATTTCAGAATTACTCAAACAAAGTGTGCACTGAAAATCCAAAAATAAAGTCTTTTAAACACGGAGCAACAAGAGGGAAAGTATGACAAGGAAAGTTGTTTGACTTTTGTAGCAAGGAAATGTGTGATCTCGCATGAACCAAAGCGCTGTCAAGTGTAGCAATTTTCTCTTTCTCCAAAGACCTTGAATCTTTTCTGTGGTTGTATCCTTCTTTCACCTACATCAGGGGACGGCAACGTTTTCCGCCAACAAGGCCATATCGGAGCTCAGAGAAGGCCGCTACACCGAAGAAAAAAACCCCAATTAAAGTAAGTCTCAAAGAAAGGACTTTGAATCCCCAAGCCAGGGCCTGATACAAGTTGTTTGCATGCAAGTTAAAACGCCTAGTCATCTCACCGCAGACGCTGATGATCGCTTCTATATTTGGGTTCCGGAAGAAAATCAAATGCAGAGAACAAGAAATAAAACAGAGTACGTAGGGATGAAGTCAAGCCATTCGATGCGGGACATTCGTAATCATAGCCTTACTTTGCAGACAGTTCCAGACCTCCGTTTTTTCTAAGAGGCAGCGTGTGTGAGAGAGATCAGGTTATGGTTATCAACAAAATCATCACATAAAACAAGACATAATACAATTAGTGTTCACTGGCTGGTAACGATCACCTGGCATAAACTGAAACTACACAATGACACAATTGAAACAACACAGTGACACAGTGACAATGACACAGTGACACCACGACATAGTGACATAATAACAACACATCGATACTATCTACGAAGTTCAAAAACCTTACGTCAAAGCTGCGGACTACACAATGAGCTCAAAAACAGGAAACGTATCAGGTACAAACACATACAGTGCTGTATCAGGTACAAACACATACAGTGCTGTATCAGGTACAAACACATACAGTGCTGTATCAGGTACAAACACATACAGTGCTGTATCAGGTACAAACACATACAGTGCTGTATCAGGTACAAACACATACAGTGCTGTATCAGGTACAAACACATACAGTGCTGTATCAGGTACAAACACATACAGTGCTGTATCAGGTACAAACACATACAGTGCTGTATCAGGTACAAACACATACAGTGCTGTATCAGGTACAAACACATACAGTGCTGTATCAGGTACAAACACATACAGTGCTGTAGTGTGTTCATCAAAGCCCTCAACAATCTGGCACACATGCATCCTCTTTACTAATCTAATTTAATTTGTACTTTGAAAATAATCTGAGAAAAAGTTTTAAAAGTTTAAAAAGATGCTTTCAAACCTACAGCTTGATTTGAACGTGGTAAGGGTACAGTTCATCTACAATTATACGTCATTTGCTGATTCCATGAGTACAATAAGAAGTTGGAGTATCTCGCTCTTGGATTGAAAAAAACTTGGTCTCTCCCGCAAAAATACTAGAAGCATTATGCAAAAAGAAAATGACTAAATACAACTGAGGAATATCAAAAAGTAGTTTGTATTCAAAATCCGGGACAAAAAATATTCCCAGAACATTTCAAAGACAGACAAAGATTAAAATGAAAAAAAAAAATTAATTGACAAGTTCAACAAAAGCCTGACCCCCACCCCTTGTTAGAAAAAATAAAAATGCACCGCATAAATTAGCTGGAACTGGGCGTTCAAAACTTAGTCCAATTTAGATTATTGTTAAACTTCAGTCTGATTTTGTTTTGCATGACAAAGTGCAATATATTACGACATAAACGGACACAACAAAATGAAATATTTTATCTGAATATAACAATTTCGATTTTCTGGAATCAAGTTAATAAGCAGTTTCTAAAATCTGGAACAAAATTACAAAACTAATGTCATACCCTGTTTTCTTTTATCAAATGTACAACTGTTCAGAAAATGTATACAATATTATCTTTATATAATAGATAATAGATACTTGAGTGGTTGTGCATTAGGTCAAAGAAAGGTTGTGAAGAACACCACAGACGATAACATAATCATTTAAACACATGACATCCGCTAGTCCTGTTAAATTATTCCGTGCAGTCTGGAGTTCTACAAGTTTACCGTAAAACCAAGGTGTACCAGCACTTTAACCCTTTCCTGCTTACATTCTTAGCCAACAACAGCCTCTTGTTAGCTGAGCTTCCTGTGTACTTAGTGACCTTTTAACCCTCTAATGCCCTTTGGTTTATTGATGAACTTTGAAGCGTGAATACAAAGTGGAAATACCTGTAGGACTACACTGGAAAAAAAACCCAGAAAAAAACTGTTGATTTTAACAATTTTTATCCAAACCTTAAAAAAGGCCTTAACTCACTTTAAATGTTTCATTTATACTTCCTTTATAGCAAAAGTGTAGATGTTATAATTTCTTTGTCACTATTTCTTGTAGCGGGCAGTAGAGAGTTAAAGCTCACATTCTATTGCGTTCGGTGGAAGAGCAAAGTCATTTCTGACTGCGTCGCCAGCCTGGGTGGTGAGCTTCATGGTACATCAGTCAAGCCTGCCATTTGAGGACAGCTCAGAGAAGAAACTAGTCGCTACCTTACACGGAGTGGGGGGCTCAATGGGGGCCAATCACCAAGTGTGCCACCATAGCCTCTTTGTGCCCTCCATCTGGCTAGCAAACCGAACCGAACCAACTGCGCCAATGGGCACTCACGGCTATTGGAATTACAAATCTCTATCTGCTTAATACCTGGTTTTGAGAAATTTGACCTACAAACTTTTACAATTATGAAACGCTTTTTTAAAACGCAATTCTTTGAATATCTTGATAATGACTCCGATTATGCTTACGATTTTGATAAAGCATATTATAGAGCTTATGCTTTCAGATCTCATCGTCTTAGTAACTCAAAACGGCCCTAAATGTCAGATAGAACTTTGTAATCCTGAGGTAGCGAGTTGTCAGTGTCTCTATCCTTCAAAGTTTGCATCATTAAGTAGGTCTAAAGTCTTTGCTTATGACACATCGACACAAAACACAGAATGCAGACATGACAGTAAGTCTGGAGTGCAGACAGCACAATCGTGTGACCCGTTAAAATAAGGCTGAAGTCGCTGTAAACCTAAAATTCCAATTAAACTCCCTTGTAAGGTCTGATTACAATTCCGATGAAATACTTGTTCAAGGTACTGACTTATTAGAAAGAGGAGAAAGGGAGAAGAAAACTACAATGTTTTCCAAAATCCTTCCTATTCTTTTGGCTCGTACTTGGTTTATTTATTTATTTATTTATATTTTTTAATTTGTAAAAAAAATT
>NW_004798509.1:14073-15320 GCF_000002075.1 Aplysia californica | reverse complement strand
TCCCCCCCCCCTCATCTCGAGCAGCCGCCAACACCCCAACTCCCAGTAACAAGACCAACAGCAGACATGTGGCGGTATATTTGTACCTTCTTGAGCTGTGCCGTGCTGTACTTGAGACCTGCCATAGAGTTGTCATCTCCCCGGGGGTCAGACTCACTTTTCTTTTTGTACTCGTCTGAAAAAACAACAACAGGACAGGGGTCATAGGGGTCATAGGGGTCATAGGGGTCACCTTTGCCAGCACAGCTTGAAAAAAAAACTACCCTAAAGACTAAAAACTTTGAGGACTATTGGAGAAAAAAATATGGTTCCCGGTACGGGTGACTCGCCTGGATCTTGTGCAACTGGCAGAAGGGGACATAGTTTAATGAGGAGAAATACAAAAAGATTATATGTGAGGCAGCGTGGTGGAATCAGGCTCTCGTCAGTTTTTGGGCATGTACAATTATTGGTATCATCTTAAAGCTTGTTCGTTTGTTTTTATTAGGATGAAAAAATATCCATTTATCTTGAATACTAGTCGAGATATTTGCGAAAGAAGGAGGTGGGGGTCACATGTTTTCAAAGGTAAAATTAGGGAGAAAATGGCCGCCAATATTAGTTATTTCCTTAGCTTAAGAGTCCGTGGTAACTGAAAATTTACATTTTTGTGTGCCATTAACCAATGTTTTTTAGAAAAATCCACACAGAAATGAGTTCTTTAATGGACATGAAAGGTGTTGAGTCAAAAAACAAAAAATTGATAAAAATGACTAAACCTGCGAGAAAAATGAACGTTTCTTCACTTTCATTATTTTGACGAGAGCCTGATTCCACCACGCTGCCTCACATATGTATGGTCTTGGAGAAAATTAAAAAGATGAGAAACTCTGGGGGTTTTGCAGAGAAACAAAAGATTATAGGGGTCTTAAAGAAAAACAAGAAAGAGTATCTGGATCTTGAAAAAACGCAAAGATTGGAAACTTTTGGGGTCTGGGGAAAAAACAACAAAAGGATTAAACATTTTGGGGTCTTGAAGGAAAGCAAAAAGGTGAGAAACTTTGGGGGCCTCTAGGAATAGCAAGAAGAATAGAAACTTGGGGAGTCTCGTAGAAAACCAAAAAAAGATTGGAAACTTTGTGGGTCTCTAGGAATAGCAAGAAGAATAGAAACTTGGGGAGTCTCGTAGAAAACCAAAAAAAGATTGGAAACTTTGTGGGTCTCTAGGAATAGCAAGAAGAATAGAAACTTGGGGAGTCTCGTAGAAA
>NW_004798509.1:11878-13029 GCF_000002075.1 Aplysia californica | reverse complement strand
CAAGTCTTGTAACAGAAGGATCAATATCTCTGAATTTAGTGACAATTGAATGTAGCACAAGTCTTGTAACAGAAGGATCAATATCTCTGAATTTAGTGACAATTGAATGTAGCACAAGTCTTGTAACAGAAGGATCAATATCTCTGAATTTAGTGACAATTTATCTAAGACAAGTCTTGTAATAGGCACATCAATATCTCTGATTGTGGGGGACAATTTATCTAATGCAAGTCTTGTAATAGACAAGTAACTCTGATTGTAGGAACATTTATTCAGGTCAAGGCCAAGCATTGTAATAGAAGCATCAATATCTCCGATTGTAGGGGACAATTTATTTAGGTCAAGGTCAAATCTTGTAAGAGAAGCATCAATATCTCTTATTTTTTGTGGGGACAATTATCAATTTGTCGAAGACAAGTTTTGACGTAGAAAAAGTATCTCTGATTGTGGGAACAGTTTATTTAGGTCAAGTTCAAGTTTGAAACATAAACATCAATATTTCTGATAGTGGGGACATTTTTTAGTTTAGGACAAATCTTGTAACAGACACATCAGTACCTCTAGTTAGAGTCAAGTCTTGTAAGAGAACACATCGATATCTCTGATTGTGGGGACATTTTTTATTTAGGACAAGTCTTGTAACTGATACATTAGTATTAATTCTGATTGTGGAGACAATTCATTACTGACAACTCTTGTAATAGATAAAGATAAGCATCTCTGGTTGTGGGGACATTATGTGTCTGACAAATCTTGTAACTGACACACCAGTATTTCTGACTGTGGCCACAAAATATGTACCTCAAGCTCTGCAATACATAATGTTATAATTATGTCAGCAGACACACATTACTATAAACGATTATTCATAATCCAGGTTTATTTTTATAGTAAGAATGTGTATATAGACATGACAATAGGACATACACATCTGTGAGGGAGAAGCACAGAAAAGAAGTGAGTAAGGAGGTCAGTGATGAGCGGAGGAGCGAGGGAGTGAGTGAATGAGAGAGGGAACGAGTGGTGGAGAAACTGAGTGAGAGACTGAGTGAGTGGATTGAGGAAGTGAGTGAAGAGAGGGGAGATGGTGAGTGGGGAGCAGTGCGATGTACCGATACACCGTTACCATGACTGAGAACTTGGGTGGGTGG
>NW_004798509.1:8706-11152 GCF_000002075.1 Aplysia californica | reverse complement strand
GCAAGCAGAAGCCATCTCAGAATGAGAAAGAAATGAGTAACCGTGCACTCATGGCATGATTGGTGAGTGGGACAGAGGTGCGTGGATACACAGGTCTGCAATAAGAATTATTGTTTTGTGGCAGGGGACAGACAGACAGACAGACAGACAGACAGACAGACAGACAGACAGACAGACAGACAGACAGCGACAGACAGGAACAATCAAATTTTGTTTGCTTGCTCTAGAATAAAGACAAGCAACTTGACACTCATAATGACAGCCATTTAGGGTAGAGGAAGAGACAACGGACGGACAGAAAGTAAGAAAAAAAAGCACATGGAGAGAAAAGAAGGATTAACTACCAGTGGCACCCTCCAACTATCTGCACAAAGAACTATCAGAAGGATAGTCGTCTACAAGTAGGAACTACCAGTGGCACCCTCTTAATACCCACGAATTATGAATGAGTTTAAGAAGTATTAGTTATTAAAAGAGCCATTCACCATTCTGGAAGAAAGATAATTATGAAAACGTAACATCATTTTGGGGTTTGAGTTTCAATCCCTTCGTTACGCAATCCAAGCTTTTTGAAAGCTATTTTGAAGAACATTAAGAATTATTAGTTATTGCATGAGCTAGACACCATTTTGGATTTGGATTAAAGATAATTGTAAAGATTTATCATCATTTTGGGATTTGAGTTTCATTCCCCATGTCACACAATCTAAAGCTTTTAAAGGCTCTACTGGTGAGTTTAAGAATTATAAGTGATTAAATTAGCAAGACACCTTTGTTTTGGATGACAGATAATTATAAAGACGCAATATCAATTTGAGGTTCAAACATTTGAGTTTCTCTCTTCATGTCACACAATCTAGGTTATTCCTCAGATGATAAAGATGCTGAAAACGCCCAACAGGAAAGACTGGAGACGCCTAACTGGCTTGGGACTCGCATGGTGATGGGTTTAACGCCTCTATCAACATTATTAGGTTACTTAAGAGTGCGAAAATGAAGAGTAAAATGTAAAAAGAAATTAATACAAAACGTAAAGCTGCCCTACAATGCATGACGAAGTGATCTTTAGCGTATGAGCAAGCACGGTATTGTGATGTGTAGCTAAGTCAGGAGGCGCTCACCCGCCCCAAGGCCGTCTAGACTAAACCACTCACTCACACACACGCGCGCACGTGAATGTCGCAGAAGGGCAGGCGGAAAATGACAAAATGCCAAAGTTTGGGTACCCCAAAAAAAACCACAAAAAAAACAATTAAAAAAAACCCAAACCCTCTTGCAACAATAAATAGGAAAAACATGCAAGAATGAATAACAAATGAAGTACCATTGAGAGAAAGGTCAGAGGACCGTGATATTTCTTTGTGAATGCTGAAGTAGGAGGACAACCATGCGTGTGTTCTAGCAAAAAAGTAAAAAAAAAAACGTTTCTCTCTAAAGCTTTTGTCGATAAGACAAATGGCAAAATGTCACTGTCAGCTAGGTACGTGCTCTTCACAGCAAAGCCGCTGCGTTATTACAATATTATCTACGCTAGCTGTGGACATCTGCATTGTCAAAGAAAACCCCCCACAACAACCCTCCATCACATAGAGGATGAAGTGATGGGGAACCATATCAAGAGTGCGCATACAGCACAATAACGTGTTCGGTGCACTCCCATTAAACTTTGAGTATAGTAACTGTTAGCACTGACAAAGACTGACAATCAATTGCGTATCTATGATAACGGAGAAAGGTCAATGAGTGTCCCTCCTGGCCCTGTTGGTCTGACAGACAATTAAAGCGTTTCCTAAAAGTACATTCGTTTCTTTAACCCATTGAAGACGGACGCTCATTTTGGTCATTCATTCCACGAAACCAATACACGTGAAGAACCGCGCTAATCTGGGCCATAACTTCGAAATTATTTTTACAAATTTGTTCCAGCTTCATCTCAAACTTTACAAGGGCAGGCAACAAAATGAATACATGTTCTGCGTATCTATGGTAAAGGACAACTGTCAATGACTATCTTCTGTGGCCCTGTTGGTTTGACAGACAAGCGTTTCCTAAAAGTTCGTTTATTTAACCCATTGAAGACGGACGCACATTCTGCTAATTCATTCCACGACACCAATAAACTTAAAGAACCGCGCTATTCTGGGACATACCTTCGTAATCATTTCAACAATTTTTAAAATCTTTATTATATCTCTTACAATATTCTTACGCCAATACTATGAAATATACAAATTCATATTTTTCGTAAGTGTATGAGGATTTGAATTATCATGCCGTAATATTCGTTTTGGTCTGTTGGTCCGACATGAATATAATATGTATGTGTGTGTGTGTGTGTGTGTGTGTGTGTGTGTGTGTGTGTGTGTGTGTATGTATGTATGTATGTATATATGTATACGTCTCACCCGTTTAGCTGGCACACGGCACAGCTCATTGTTTCTAGTCA
>NW_004798509.1:6059-7622 GCF_000002075.1 Aplysia californica | reverse complement strand
CAGGTTTGTGAACTTTTATCAAATTTTTGTTTTTTGGCTCAACACCTTTCATGCCTATAAAAGAACTCATTTCTGTGTGGATTTTTCGGAAAAACGTGGATTAAAGGAACAAAAAATGTAAATCTTCAGTTACCACGGACTCTTAAACTAAGGAAATAACTAATCTTTGGCTGCCATTTTCTCATTAATTTTACCTCTGAAAATAAGTGACCCCACCTCCTTCTTCCACAAATATCTCAACTTGTATTCAAGATAAATGGATATTTTTAAATCCAAATAAAGACAAGTTAACAAGCTTTAAGATGATACCAATAATTCTACATGCCCAGAAACTGACGAGAGCCTGATTCCTCCACGCTGCCTCACATATATATTTCTTTCCTTTCTTTGTTTTTTGTAAAGATGTTATTTTGTTGTTGTTGTGAGTTTGAACCTGGGCGGACAGTGCAATATCTTTCTTTTTCTCTTTTTTTTCTGGTTAAAATACATATTATGGACCACCTGAATTGTCAACAGCTTCTGACAGAGATGTGATGAACTAATCAAGTTTGGTCTAGTCTGGTTAAGACAGCTAGTGTTTTGGCCTACCTGCCCGTATACCTCTCTACAAGTTAGGTGAAAGCGTTGAAGTTAGTCTAGTAGGAAAATATTGCATGACTAAGGAGAGAGAAAAATGCTGGTTATGATAATTATGACAAATCACTTACAGTAAGAAGAACTGCATTCTTCACATATGTGTTCTTTTACAACACACGGGGGGTGGGAGAAAGAAGGGAAAAGATTTTTCAATCACAAAATACATCATCAAAAAAAATCCCCCCCCCCCTTTTCCAAACACAGTAAGAAATAATACTGCATTCTTCAAATTATTATAAGTGTTCTTTTATAACATACGAGGTGGGAGAAAGATGAAACAAGGGAAAAGACTTTTCAATCACACAATACGTCATCATTAAACCATCCCCACCCCCCACAGAAAAAATAGAAAAAATAAAGCAATTGAAAAAACAACAACAACAAAGACCCCTACACGAAGCAATGTTTCCAGCTTTCAGAATTAGAGTCACTTCAGAAAGGCATGCGCGTAGCAGGGAATACATAGCAGGAAAGAAGGTAAACATGTCACACAAATCGGAAATATGTACGATCGCTACAAAGTAACACTGCGTGTGTTGGGGGAAGGGGGGGGGGTGTCTTCTTTGTTCTTTGTTCCTGGGGGGTTAACATGCTTTCTTAGATAATAATAATTGTGGTTTGATTTTTTCAATAGAGAGAGAAGCACATCAAAACAATTAGATGACACCACGACCTTCACCACCCCCTTGCCTGTTCCTCCCCTGACTAGGCCTATACCTATCTAAAAGTATAAAAGACACCGTCCCACCCTAGCTTAAAGCTTCCTGTGTGCTCCACCCACACGTCCGCTGTATATTATTTGGAACGGACCCAGTCACAGAAAAGATAACCTCTGAACCGAACGTAAAGAAATATTTCATCAAGACCAGCATAAAGAAGGCGCGTGCGTTATTTCACGCACATAATAATAATAATAATAATAATAAT
>NW_004798509.1:2452-5959 GCF_000002075.1 Aplysia californica | reverse complement strand
TAATAATAAAAAAAACAATAATAATAATAATAATAAAAAATAATAATGATTTCTTCGTCAATGTCAGACGACGACCAATCAACCTGCAGAGGAGAACGTTAAAGTGAAAGAGAAGAATCTTCTTTTAAGACCCCAAACACATAACAGTATTAATTCTTCCGTCAATACGTGGCGTTGACCCGTTCAGCTTATGCTGAGATTTCTCTGAAATCCTATTCCCATAAGCCAGGGGCTGTAAGTCCTACATGACTCCATGCCCTCTGACCACTGGTCATCTGCTGGCGGCCCCTGGACTTTACTTCGCTTTGCTTTGCTTTGCTTTACTTTTCTCTACTCTGCTCTGCATTCTTTGCTTTACTTTTCTCTACTCTGCTCTGCATTGCTTTGCTTTACTTTTCTCTACTCTGCTCTGCATTCTTTGCTTTACTTTTCTCTACTCTGCTCTGCATTGCTTTGCTTTACTTTTCTCTACTCTGCTCTGCATTGCTTTGCTTCGCTTTGCCCTTCCTCTCGTATCGTTAAACGACAAGACATCGAGCGAGGAGAAGTGTTATTTGGGGTCAATGTCAAGGGCAAGGTGGGTGCATGGCTTCTGTTGTAGATATTTTTAGTATTCTTTTGTTGGATCTGCTTTGAGCCATCCAGCCAAGTTTTGCATGATTTACCCCACTCCTGGACTGGCTGACATAAACACGATGCGTTTATACCAAAGAAGTTTGGCTCACACACAAAATCGCCACAGCACACAGCAGACAACCATACAGCATGCAACATAACGTCATGTCATAGAAGTACACAAGTACACAAGTACACAAGTACAGAGCGGGGGGACGTATGACACGAGAAACGATACGTACGTTGTCCTGGGGCAATCGGCAGAACGAAAGAATTCAAACATATGGTTTGTTCTAGTTTTGAGTTTTAGTCAGACTTTTACGCCACTTGAAGCACAAATAGGTCATATTTGAGCAGAAGATTTGAGGGGTTACTAGAGAGTGACGTACATGAAATAGAAGGAGGAGAGATAAGGACGACAGATGTTTGATAGGAAAGAAGGAGCAAACCACACCAGAGCGCCTGCTAACCATCCCCAGAACTGTGGTTTGATTGTTCAAGAGAGAGAGGAGCGCATCAAAACAATTTGATAACATTTGCATGGAGTGGGGAAAGAGGAAAGATAGTATGGTATGACATAGACAGAAACAACAGACAGTAGGACCTACCAGTGGTGCCATGCAATCACACGTTATCATATCATAGTGCAAACCAGAAACGTTAAAAATTATGTGTATTATCTTTCCATTATCATTGTAGCATCCAAATAGCAAACTTATAACTAGAGCAAAAATGTGAGGCAGCGTGGTGGAATCAGGCTCTCGTCAAAATAATCAAAGTGAAGAAACTTGCATTTTTCCGCAGGTTTGTGATTTTTTATCGAATTTTTGTTGTTTGGGTCAGCACCTTTCATGCCCATTAAAGAACTCATTTCTGTGTGAATTTTTCTGAAAAACGTTGATAAAAGGCACAAAATATGTAAATTTTCTGTTACCACGGACTCTTAAGCTGAGTTAATAACTAATCTTTAGCGGCCATTTTCTCACTAATTTTACCTCTGAAAACAGATTACCCCAACCTACTTCTTTCGCAAATATCTCGACTTTTATTCAAGATAAATGGATTTTTTTCCATCCCAATAAAGACAAGCGAACAAGCTTTAAGAAGATACCAGTAACTCTACATGACTACATGCCCATAAATTGACGAGAGCCTGATTCCACCACGCTGCCTCACATATTATGGTGCAAACCAAAAAAGTTAAAAATGTGTATTATCTTTCCATTATCAATGTAGCATCCAAATAGCAAACTTATAACTAGAGCAAAAATATAATTCTATCTGTACATGTGAGCTTTATGCATCTAGTGCATTACTCTAGTTACTTAACACTTCTTGCTTCAATAGTCAGACACAGAGAATGTCTAAAACTTCAAACACAGAGATGGTCAAAATCTTTCAACACGTTCTGATTGACTGATTGAGCAAAGAGAAGCGTATATTGATACAATAACGGTCATTTAGTGCCGGGAAATGTAAGACAGACAAATAGAAACAACAGAGGGAACAAAAAGAGGAGTAGGACTGTACCTACCAGTAGCATCCTCCAACCACCCACTCTAAACACAGAGACAAGTCTAAAACTCTGTACACAGAAATAGTCTCAAACGCTAAATACACAGAAAGTCTAAAACCCTAAACATAGAGATAGTCCAAACTCTAAACAGACAGACAGTCTAAATACGGAGATACAAGTATATTCTAAACACCAGAGGCGCGAACTGGTCACGATAAAACATTCCAGAACTCTCCAGAGCCCGCTGAAAGAGACAGTGAGCACACAAACAAACCCTCGTCAAGCCTTTGTTCTATCTGTGAATGTTGCTGCTTTGGTCTTTTCACTTGTCTTTTCCTTGTCCATAAATTCTTCTTGCGATTTTTAGAAAAGTTTTTCTATTACTTTTACCTAAATTACAACACAACAAGGTGTTGAAAGTGCCGAAGATTAGAGGTACAGGTATTACTAGAGACCAACATACAAAGAAAAGACCAGAAGGAGAGATAAGGACCATAGATGTTTGATGGGAAAGAAGGAGCAAACTGCACCAAAGAGCTGGACAACAATCGACTCTTCTGATTGTTCAGTCTTGAACGTGGCATGGCAATGTACCGGATAGAGGGGGGTGGGGGTGGATGTATAAAACCAGGACTCCATGATATTATTTTAGATTATTATGTTTTGCTCTCTCTATATTCATAGACAGTATTGTAATGATCAAATGTTCAGATAATGACATTATAACAGAGGAGTCCACTTACTGAATGAACATGGTTAATCTGAACTCAGCTTTGATCCAAAGGAACAGAAAATCCCTGATTTTTCCCCCTCTTCTATCTGAGCAACCTCTCTAAACCAAAAGCCCAGATAAACAGAAGATATTCCAGCATCCCACAGATTCCCGTTTCCACAGACTCCACTACATATTTTTATGTACACCAAACAAAAAAAAACCCTAAAAAATCAAAAGAAAAAAATTCCAAAACCAAAAATCCCAAAACCCAAAATCCCCTATGATACAACTGCTCTCCCATGAACAAGAATCAGAAGTTCCAAGATCAACAACGAACAGCTCAACACATCTACCCAACAAAACCTTGTACAGAAGGAATACAGGACGTGTAGAGGCAAGAACCATGTATCTCCGTGTACATTATAAACACAATGATTGTAAATAAAATGTTCTGACACTTCCCACTCAGAGCAAAATTGTCACAACAACAACAAGAAAAACGTCCAATGGTGGCATCTCTTTGGGGAAGATTCAGGGAGGTTGGACTGACTCACCCGCGGCTACCCGAGAGAGGAGGTGGCCCTGGCGAAGAGCACGCTCTTCGGAGCTCCGAATAATTAGGAAGGATACGCTACCACACACACACACACACACACACACA
>NW_004798509.1:0-1731 GCF_000002075.1 Aplysia californica | reverse complement strand
GTATGTGAGTGTATGTGTGTGTATGTGTGTGTATGTGTGTGTGTATGTGTGTGTATGTGTGTATGTGTGTATGTGTGTATGTGTGTATGTGTGTGTATGTGTTTGTATGTGTGTGTATGTGCGTGTGTATGTGTGTGTATGTGTGTATGTGTGTATGTGTGTGTATGTGTGTATGTGTGTATGTGTGTGTATGTGTGTATGTGTGTGTATGTGTGTGTATGTGTGTATGTGTGTATGTGTGTATGTGTGTGTGGTTGTGGATGTGTGTGTATGTGTGTGTGTATGTGCATGTATGTGTGTGTATTATGTGTGTGTGTGTATGTGTGTGTATGTGTATGTGTGTGTGTGTATGTGTATGTGTGTATGTGTGTGTGTGTATGTGCGTGTATGTGTGTGCATTATTTGTGTGTGTGTATGTGTGTGTATGTGTATGTGTGTGTGTGTTTGTTTGTGTATGTGTGTGTATGTGCGTGTGTGTGTGTGAGTGTGTGTATGTGTGTATGTGTATATGTGTATGTGTGTGTGTGTGTGCATGTACGTGTAATTGCCACCAGCCCAGCAATCAACAACACATCAGACGAGCTAGTAAATCAACACACTGCTAATGACGTCAGCACAACACACCCGCTACAGCTTTGCACACATCAAAACACACATAATACACAGAGAAAGAGTAATTACATCATCCATCATCAATCCATAGCCCATTAAGACAAAGAACATTCACAAACAATTTCTTCATCAAAAGACGAGGTGATGCAATACCAATAGGGCACTAGTCTACTATTACATCTTAAATCAGTTACTTGGTTCACAATGGAATGCAACCATTATGCAATTCCCCTTTCCTGCTTCATTTACTAATAAAGGTTTTTTTTTCAAAATGACAGAAGGGTATCCTAAATTTAGAGATACCCATTTTTATTAAAGAAAAGAAAAGTGAATAAAAAAACCCAACAAATCAGGTTTTTTTATTATCTCAAGATGCAAAGAAAAAAATGAGTTAGTCCATATTGGCAGCATCATGACGATACTTCCTTAGGCTTGCCAACTTTTCCAAAACCCAATCTGGGACATTCAGCATTATACTTTAAAATTTGTTTAAAATCACATAACAACCAACATTTGTGAAGTGCATGTGTATGTGACAGGGCTGTCAAATCCCTGATTGCGAAATCTGGGACTTGATTTTGTTCACCTTGAATTTGAAACATTTATTTCATCGGATCATTGACCAAAATGAAGCCGTGCTAAGACTTACTGTCGTAAATGCAACGAATGGTTGTGTTTCGCGCACTCATATGACTTTATGCGTTTGCGAGCGTCGTAAAACTCTCACTAAACTAACAAAAAATTTGGACAATGTCTAGAAATTTGAGACAGTTGGCAAGCCTAGTTTCTACATGAACAAGCTGATGGGTGCACACGCCCTCTCTACAGACCCAATGCGGAGGACATTATAAGAACAATAATTCATGGAGTTTTTGGGCTGTGGATTCACCTGTGTTTTGAAATAGCGTCGCCTTAAAACTATTTTGTCCAAAGTGCCTCTTTACTTATGTACACTTTTTAAAAGTTTTAGTAAGAGTTTTACGGCACTTGCAACACAATAAGGTCATGTAAGTGCCGAAGATTAAAGGTGTTACAAGAGAGTAACAAACACAAAAAAGAAGAAATAGGGAGATAAAGACGATAGATGTTTGATAGGAAAGAAGAAGTAAACCACACCAG
>NW_004798508.1:154069-155406 GCF_000002075.1 Aplysia californica | reverse complement strand
TGATGATGATGATGATGATGATGATGATGATGATGATGATGATGATGATTATCAAGATTACCATCCTGGTACGCAACATGACACTAGTACTGCCATTCTTGCAAACACGCTATTGCTCTACACCACTATGCAGCGACCTGTTTTTGGACATCTTACTCAAGAACACACCCTAGCACCCAACCCCCTAAATGACGTCTAGTCACCGACATTCTTTTCTTCTTCTTCGACCGCCACTTCTGAAACAGACGTCGGCCATCATGGTTTGTTACTCTTTTCTCTGCTCGAATGCTCTCATGAAACATATTACATGTATTATCCCCTATTATTGTCCTGGTCTTTTTCCCGTCACCCCTCTCATCAAGCTCTCCAGGAAAGTTATTCCGGTGTCTACGGGTCGACCTGCTGTACATAAAGCTTATCTCTCCGAGAACGCGCATTCTGGACGTTCAACCATGCTTGATGGAGTTTTGTTTTAGGGCGCTTACCTTACAAGTTAGAAAAATGTAGCCTATAATATGACTTTGTTATTAATTATAGATTTTTCAAACCGATTTTCTCCATCTAAAAAGTTAAAAAGGCAAAGTACAACACGCATACTATGAAATAGTCTATGTGAATTCGTGTTTCTGATTTGTAAAATATTGTTCGATGTGTGCCACAGTCGGATACATGTGTCCGCTACGTCACCAAAGAGTTATTTTACAATTATTTTTTGGGGTAAATGTTTTAGGGCGCTCGCAATAGCATAAGGTCATATGAACGCGCAGGATACACCAAACATTTCAGTTAATAGTTGGTAGGAAATTTTGAATTTTGTCCAGGTGGCAGCCGAAACCTACTCTTATCGATTTTGGACCACTAAGGGATTTTTAACTCCAAGCTGTGAGCCCGGCGAGCCTGGGCCTACTATAACCACTCGGTCAATGCGGTGTTGTTTTCCAGACGTGTCTGGGTACTCGTGTGATGTATTACACGAATTATAAGTACACTTGAGATTTATTTAAAGTTATTATCATGTACTCAGTAGTTTGAGAAACCGTCTCATCTCAACCCCTTTAGTTCTGCTGTATGCACATTACATAGATTTTTTAAACAGCATAAGGCAGGCAGAATGTCGAAGTAAAGAAGTACCTTACTTTTTTCTGTTCTCCAATACCACGAGGTGTCTAGAAAAAATGTAATTGTCAGACGTAAGCCAGGTGTGTTGATGTTTACGAAGTAGAAGTAGCAGCCGGAGAGAAAAGGAATGAGGCCTTTGAATAGCATCCTTCTTACACAACCAGAATGGTAGGATGGCAGGATGGCAGTGGATTTTGTGAAGGGGGCACAAAAAGGGG
>NW_004798508.1:147099-149679 GCF_000002075.1 Aplysia californica | reverse complement strand
CGAGGGGAGATTGAGGGAGTGCAGAATTAGTTATTCGGAATTGGAAACCTGGCACGCCCTTATTACTTCGCTAAACAATGAAAGCCCTAATAACTGCGACATCGGTAAACGAATATCTGCACTGATCGTGTTTTGTTGTTGGGATTTCTTTAGTGTTTTACTTTTGTTTTGTTTTTCATTTTGAGCTCCTGTTTTTTGTCAAAGGAAGACTGACTCTCAACCTTCTGCACCAAACAGCTGATTGGTGCGCCGTTAGCTCAGTTAGTGCCGCGCTAGACTACTCTATTTTTTGGGCAATTGTTTTACGGCGCTTGCAACTGCATATGAGCGCGCGGGACACATCAAAGATTTTCAGTTGGAAGGAAATTTTGAAATTGGCTGGGTGGTGAGCGACCGAAAGGGTCCAGGACAGGCCTCGATCAGGGCGGTCCCGTTTGACAAACAACAGGATCGACCGGTTCATTGTCAGACAAGCCGTGACGTCACGAACGATCACTGCAAACCGCAACAGGGGCCAACTACGGATGACAGCCAATGTCTTTTTTTTTCTTTCGTATGAGTTTTTACGGTGCTCGCAACAGCATAAGGTCATATGAGCCAATGTCCATGAGAGCGAGGAGACGGTGAGGAACCGTCTCCATAGAGCCAGATTCGCTTCTCGTGTCCCTGCCAGGCGCCCAGGACACACGCCGCCCAACAAAGCAGCTCGCCTGGCGTGGTCTGCTCGTCATTCACAGTGGACACTACGTCAGTGGGACCAGGTAGTCTTCACGGACGAATCCAGATTCAACCTGCTGTACCCAGACAGGCGAGCCCACGTCTAAAGGCGGTTCCACCCAGACTGCATCCAGCAGGTGGGGGTTCGTTCTGGTGTGGGGAGCCTTCTCAGCTCACTTCAGGACCCCCCTGTACCATATACTAGGCAATTTGACCGTGGAAGGTACAGGGACGAATCCTGCGTCCACTTGCTGTTCCTCTCCTTCAGCAGATTGAACCCCAGACTGCTCTGCAGGACTACAACGCCACGTCACATCGGGCACGCATCGTGGGGGACTTCTTGCAGAAGCGATGTGTCACCCTCAAGAACTGGCCAGCTTGTAATCTGTATTTGAATCGACTACAGTACATATGGGATCACATTGACCGGCTGATAAGGTACAACCACCTTCTTGCACAAAACCGTCAACAACTCTTGGGCTACCTCGTCCAGGACTAGCAGAACCTACCACGACAAGGTCCCCGAAGGCATGCCTGTCCATGCGTCGACGCTGTACCGACTATTTGATCAAATGGGGTGCCTATACCCACTATTGACAATGTTCATGAAGAACTATGGCTATTGAGACTTTTGAAATCCGACCAGTGTGCTTGTTAACTCATTTTACATGAACTTCTCGTTGTTGTTGAAATCTGAAATTGTTCACACTTAATCCAGAGAGTCAAAAGAATCTTTTTTTGAAAAATTGAACAAATTCGGTTAAAGCGTTTTTCAGCTACCATACCAGTCTTTGAATTTTTGTTCCTTGACATTTTTGTACGAGTTTATTATTACCCCAGCAGACCCTAGAACACTCAGGAACATTCTAGGCTTCTCAGGAAGCAAACGGTGCAAGCAGTCGATTAAGTCAACAGCCACTAACAAACTGACAAGCTTTCTCGCTGTCTGTAGTAGGGTACCCATCCCCACTTTGATGAAGGGATACAAATGTGTGTAACGTGTCTTTCACAGGGACACAACAAAGTGGGAGATTGGCGGGTGTTCTGGTGTTGTTTGCGTCTTCTTTCCTTCAAACATTATATCGTCATGATCTCCCCTTCTTTTTTGTGTTTGTTACTCTCTTGTAACACCTCTAATCTTTGACACTTATTTAATAATAAGAGCATCAAGTACAAATTTTGTATCTCGCCTTTCCCCACAACATGGGCCCAAGGCGTACTTAGGAGATTAAAAAGGCATTCACACTAACATCATATAAATTCATCATGTGCACACACTTTGACAGCAACATTCTTTCAGACAATAAAAAAATGCTCAAACAAAAAAGGCAAGGTACTGTCCATTAATTAAGATATTTCTTAAATAGATGTGTTTTGAGTCCCCTTTTGAAGGATTCAAGTTTTATTTCGGTTCTCAAATCATAAGGGAGGGTGTTCCAAGAAAAAGAAAAAGCTCTCTCCACAATTTCTTCAGTGACACACCAGGGGTTGAAATAAGTCGAGAGCCACTGGATCTCAGTTCACGTGATGGTGAGTTCTTGAATGTAAGTGGGAGACTGGTTAGTTTGACCTTTGAAGCATAGTAGGGCTAACTTATATTCGATTTTCGCTTTCAGTGGAAGCCAATGGAGCTCTTTAAGGAGGGGAGTCACATTATGGCGTTTTCATTGCTTTAATACTAGCCTGGCAGCATTGTTTTGAATGCTTATTTGACCTTACTGGGTTAAAAGTGCCATAAAAATATTACTAAAACTAACTAAGGACACAACATTGGGCCCCTCACGAGATTCGAACCACCGACCTTTCGGTTGTACATCGGATGAAAGAGAGGAAGGGAGAGAGAGAGAGAGAGAGAGAGAGAGA
>NW_004798508.1:144748-145894 GCF_000002075.1 Aplysia californica | reverse complement strand
GAGAGAGAGAGAGAAAGGGGGGTGGTGGATATGTGTGTGTTAATGTGGAAGTGAAAATGTGACGAAGAAATTGAAGTAAAAAAAGAGAATGGTGAACGGCGAAGAAAATATTAAGAAGGAACAGAAAGGAGAAGAAGCTAGCCCTCCTCTGTTTGTGTGCATATAAGTGATAGGCTGCCACTCAAAATAAAAGTGTAGATATCTAGAATCTGCATCGTAAATAATAAACGATACTATGTCTGTGCCTTTTGAAGATGGCGGTTGGTTTGCCTCACTCACGCTCTTCTTAGCTCTACGAGTTGTAACTGTTTCATTTTTTAGAAATTAACCGAAAACCAAAACTAAGGGCAGTGAACTAAATAATTGTTTAAATAATTCAACTTTACGAGATTTTGAAAAGTAATAAATGTATTGAGTACCTACTCTAAGACAGTCAAATTATTCAAAAACAAACGAAAGAGAAGCATTGTGTGCTATAGCGATGCTCACATTTAACAATTAATTGTGTCAGAGAATAAGAACTAAAATGAAAACTTAGTGCTTTTATTGTCTTTTATATTAATATTTTAGTGTTGTTTTAATTGGGGGTGGGGAAGGCAACATGTTCTAACTTTTCTCTATACAGGGCCTAGTTTTTCTTAGTTTTACGGCACTTGCTACACAATCAGGTTACATAAGGGCCGAAGGGTTTTCTGGAGAGTGACGTTCAGGAGAAAAGAAGGAGGAGAGACAAGGACGACAGACGTTTGATAGGAGTGACCACACCAGAGTACCCACCAACCCACATACAGGACCTAAGGATCAGTCCAGCTGATCGTAGAATTCGAAAACAGAAATACAAAATTGATCAAGATATCGGGGCCCCTCAGGAGGCAGTTGGCGTCATGTAGACTAACTTTTGGCTGTACACTGCCATGGCCACGGAGATCACGGATGCACTTCTTGGCTTTTAGCAAGTAGGTTCGAGTTTACCTAGGGCTGTGTACCGAATTCATCCCCATCTAAGTCTCTCACCCCCCGCCCTTCCACCGCAATGTTTGCACAATAACTCCCTCGTCCCCATGCAGACTGGCGCTCTTTAATCCCGTTTCACGACGGTCAGAACTCCAAACTACCAAATTTTTTTGCTATACAGGATATAATTTC
>NW_004798508.1:143005-144388 GCF_000002075.1 Aplysia californica | reverse complement strand
TGTGTGTGTGTGGGTGTGGGTGTGGGTGTGTGCGTGTGTGCGTGTGTGGGTGTGTTATTCATTTAATTTAGTTTTAATCGTTCTTTATTCAAAAACATTACGCAGGGGCGTCCAAAAGAAATTTGATAATGTATACACCAAATCGTCGTGTTAAATCTTTAAATCACTTATTTATGCAGCATATCAATTTAAAGCTAAATAAATGATGTCTTCTTGAATGACACCATGACGCAATTAATTAAGGATACAACGTGACGTTCCAGCACTTACGCGATGTTGTCATCAAAACAGGAACCTTCCGTTGATTCTCACAAGTGGGATTTTGTTTATTCTAGCCAGGCCTCCGCAAACCATGACAGTTTCGTGGTCCCTGTTCCTCAGTGACAGATGATTACGCTCAAAATCTAATTAACACAGTCCAGATTCAAAAAGGGCTAGTGCTCTACAAAAAAAACCCGAAGGTTCCTAAGCAAAATGCTATTGAGCACATTTAGTTAGTTAGTCCAAGTTTTGGGAAGTATTTATTGTGAAAGCTCCGTTTTTCGAATCTATTTGAAAAGGTTAAAAAAAAACCCCACCAAAAACCAATGTTCGTTGCTGAGACAATACTATGCTCCATTTATTTGACAAGCAATGCATGTCCACCCTACCAATGTTAATAAACTCAAATACAACCGCGAACATAATTTTACGTTTATTTGATTTAACGGGATTTTGTCAAGCCTGATTTTTAAGGTTATCTTTGAGTGATCATGTCTCGGATGACTCTCTTCGTAGATGAAAGATAAGTGTGTCAAATGATGCAGAAATTAAGTAATTTTAAAGGGTGGTGCAATTGGGTGAACACATTTTGAAGTTTATTTTGGACGCCAATGCGTAATAATTAATTTATCTCTCGAATAGGTAATGGTCTCATGTGTATTTCTTGACTTCTGTTCATTACTCTAGCATTACGTCAGCCAGATGTTTAAATGAACAACGATTAAAATTGTGTAGTTGTTTTTTGTTGTTGTTATTGTTGTTTTAATTCATTCAAATACCAGCTTAAATCATCTCTAATTTTAGATTAGTGAGATATAAAGTATTATGCAGATTTTTGGTCAGAACACGGACACTATTTATGTAAGTGTTCCAATGTATTTGTAAAGCACTCAGAGCCCTATATAAATGTCTTTCTTTTTCTTCTTCTTCTTCTTCTTCTTCTTCTTCTTCTTTTTCTTCTTCTTCTTCTTCTTTTTCTTCTTCTTCCTCTTCTTCTTCTTCTTCTTCTTCTTCTTCTTCTTCTTCTTCTTCTTCTTCTTTTTCTTCTTCTTCTTCTTCTTTTTCTTCTTCTTCCTCTTCTTCTTCTTCTTCTTCTTCTTCTTCTTCTTCTTCTTCTTCTTC
>NW_004798508.1:138337-139838 GCF_000002075.1 Aplysia californica | reverse complement strand
TCTCTCTCTCTCTCTCTCTCTTTCTCTCTCTTTCTGTCTTTCTCTCACTCTTTATCTCTCTCTCTGCCTGTCTCTCTTTCTTAATCTCATTCTCTCTCTCTCCAATCCTCCTCCTCCTCCTTTCTCTCTCACATGCAGTTGAAATTATTTTTAAAATTCACATATTATCGTAGAATAGATTATAGACATAGGGATATCGGCTTTTTGTCCCTGGATGTGTTTGAATTTCACGCCTGTGATCTTCAATGCCACTGTGTTATGAGTTCCGGGTTTTTCAGTAGCTAGCTCTGCATACTCCCTTTCTCGAGAATGATCCTTCAAACCTCTCATCAAACGTCAACTTGAAGGATCGGTTCCGATTAGGCGTATACCTAAGACAACAATAAATGTCCATTACATGTTGGTCACCTCCTTCACTTTTGATTGATCCTCGTTTGGAATAATCCTTGAAAAATATGTGATCAAGGTATGGACCTCAAAGAGTCTGGGGTTGCGCCTGGCTTTGCCCATAATGCTAATGTAGTTCGCTAGCAGGAAGATAGGAACACCTTTTGATGCCTCTTCTTCCAATGATTTTTGTTTGATCAAATCTAATCTTTTCACAAGCTTCAGTTATTCACTTGTCTGTAGACCGATTATTGTTTTTGCTTCATCCGTTAAGGTGACGATAAACTTGATCCATGTTTTCTTTTTCTTGTGAGTGCACTTGAGTTTTGTTTGGCCTAAAAACAGGATGGCATCTCCTGTGTAAGTTGTTTGCTTGTCTTTGGAGGGCTCAATCTTTGCTCCTAACGTTTTAGCTACTTCCTGGTGCGCCAGTGTCCACGTTGGGAGTAAAGTCTGTTCCCTTTTCCTTTAAGGTGACTATCCATTAGGTTCGAGATGGCTGTCCTCTCACTGTGCCAATCATGAATTTTTCAACTTGACTGTCACCTTGCTCATAGTCAGATATCTCTCTCTCTCTTCTTCATGTAGCCTCTTGACTTTTGTGTTTCTACAGGCTTTTGTGGTGGTTAAACTTTGAACAATTCAGGAACTTTTTCCAAAAGCAGGGCATTTTCTTGGTGGACGTTCCATTAAGCACTTCGGAAATCTGTGTGATGACTTATTTGGAGAGTAATCCTTCTTTTTACTGCCTTTGCCGTGCTCTGGTCTCTTGTTGTAGCCCTTTTTTCTTCAGAGCATCAACTGGAGCGCCTTTTTGGTCCACCATTTGGATTCCTTTCCTTGATTGTTGTACTTCTCGACAAATGTCTAACGCTCTCTCCAGGGTCAGATCTGTCTCTCTCAGCAATCTTTATTTGAGCTGTGTAGAATTGATGCCAACAACTATTTTGCCTTTATGAAGTTCATCTTCCAAAGTCCCGAATTTGCAGTTTAGACTGGTTTTGTTCAGTTCTGTTAAATATTCATCAATTAGCCAGGGGCGAAGGCTGACTTGTTTGACAGGGTAATCAAAGTGAAATGGGACCAGATAGGGCCTGGAGATATCATACTCACA
>NW_004798508.1:136491-137531 GCF_000002075.1 Aplysia californica | reverse complement strand
GTCTATGGGTGAATTTGACTGCGACAATGTTTCAAAATTAGGAAGGGAAGCAGTGATTATTTGATTATATAGACGCTTCGCCTCTGCAATTAGCTCTTCTGGATTTTGAGTTGAATTTGTCAGAGTAGCATTTGTCTTTGGAGTGCAGTAGTCTTCAAATTTCTCAAGTAGAGGCTCAACCTTGTCCATCTCCTCTTCTGAGACAGTCCAGGTTCTGTGGATCTTTCTGCCTTCTTTCCCCATCACATATAGGATGGCTTGACATTTTCCCTTCTCTGTGTGTGTTATCATGGCCATGTCTAAGTAGAGTTCCATGCTTTCCTTCTATGTTTTCCATCTCTCAGCCAAGTGTCCTCCGTCAGTTTTGAGGAACTTCTGTTGAGGTGGGTTCAACTTCAAAGCCATGACGATGAGAATAAAATACAGGGATGTAACAACTGTAAACTGTCAGCAGCTGCCCTATTTAATCAGTTGCTCCGCTTGGATCAGCTCGCCCTCTTCTTGGCACTCAGTCTCTGTCTCCTGCCGTCGTTCTTGCGTTGCCACCACGTTTGCAAAGTTTATAGGAAAGTCCTCGGGAGGAGTTCTGCAGAGGGCCGGCACTTAGATATACATCTATTGTGACAAGGTCCACTGAGTAGTAAGGGATGGGGTTAGGGAAAGGGTTAGGAGTTAGTGTTAGGGTTAGGGTTTAGAGTTAGGGTTAAGGTTAGGGTTAGGGTTTAGAGTTAGGGTTAGGGGTTATGATTTAGGCATACCCCGCTCAAAATATCCTCTCTTTTGTGTGTTGTCGGTCGGCTGGCCCTCTGCGGAACACCTTCCTCAGTCCTCACCCAAGGTGGATTTGGGTTTGAGGCTTAGGCAGTACAGTGACCTAAACGAAATGTGATAACACACACAGATAGTCTTCCGAAGATGGAACTTCGTGGAAGTGATGGGCAGGTATCGATACCAGGTACTCAATACTTAGATACCTCAAAGATAGTACAAGACAAGATGGGCCACTTCTCTCTTTGAGCCAATTAAAAAAGTGTCCTCAA
>NW_004798508.1:133568-135078 GCF_000002075.1 Aplysia californica | reverse complement strand
ACAAATAATTTTTGTTTGAGTCTCAGGTAAATAGTCACAACTTGTCTAGACACGATTACCTAAATACTTGGAAAAGTATAGTTGTATTTTTGTCTTTACTTATTACCCCCGGCGTATGTTACCAATAACATTAGGTATCGAGGTATCGGTATCGATACCTTGAAAAAGTACTAGGTACCGACATCGATACCTAAATTGTGGTATCGGCCCATCACTACTTCGTGGTCCACATTCATTGACAAACCCCGCCGAAAGCCAGCGCAGCTTACCGAATAAAAGCGCAAAATTGCCCCCGAGGCCTCAGCAATAACTTGCCGGGAGCCAAGTCCACAGTACAGACTACAAAGCGCGATACAATCAAAGACGCAACTGCAACGAGATTTAATTCAATGATCTGAAAAGACTTCCTACTTACAAGTTTCAGTTCTCCGCTGCCACCGTGTAATACTCTTGTAGAAACAAATAACACAGAGAGGTCAAGATAGACGGGTCTAACCATAACTCAGGCGACTCTTAACATAGATGAAATATTAATGCAGCAGATGGTGCAGAATTTATGTAGCTTTAAACTGGTCTGCTGTAAGGAGTGCACCGCTTCAACAAGATGATTGTGCGGTTACATTTTCAAGGTTGTTTTTTGTTTGACGCCACTGCATTATGTGTCATGCAACATAGGTTTTCTTTCGTAATTAAAAACAGTTTTACAGTACTTGCAACACAATGAGGTCCTAATACAAGTGTCGAAGATTAGAGGTGTTACTACATAGAGTAGTAATTTACAAGAAAGGAGGACAGATAAGTACGACAGTATTTTTAAAGGAAGGAAGATGCAAACCACACCAGAGCACACATCAAACATGTTATTTAATAATATGTGTTGGTCGTTACAACTAGGCATGCACAAAAAGTAATGGCTTATAATCAAAACTGATGGTGTATGGACCGACTGCACAAGTTTTTTTTAAACAGTAGGAAGATTTTTTTTTTAAAGTTAAGATGCTTCCAGCTTTTCAGAACATATCTAGGTTTGGATAGAGGTTTTTTTAAGTTTTAGTAGAGATTTTACGGCGCTCGCAACTGCATAAGGGCATATGAGCGCCAGAAGATTAGAGATGTTACAAGAGAGTAACAAACATAAAAAAGAAGAAAGGGAGATAAGGACGATATATGTTTGATAGGAGAGAAGAAGCAAACCACACCAGAGCACCCGCCAACCACCCACGGATAGAGTTTAACATTGCAAATTAACCTGTAAAATGGTAGCACCTGTGATAAATCACAATAACGTGATGGTTGTTACAATTAGGCATGCATAAAAACGAATAGATTATAGGCCCAGACCGACCGCACAAGCTACTCAACACAATAGAATGACAAAAGAAATAAAGATGCTTCCAGTGTATCAGAACGCCTTAATGTTCGGTAGAGTGTAGCTGTTCAAAAAGCCTATAAAATGCTATCACCTGTGAGGTTGGTTTTTTTTGTGTTTTTTTTTTTTTGGGGGGGGGGG
>NW_004798508.1:130425-131800 GCF_000002075.1 Aplysia californica | reverse complement strand
CCTTAAAGTGCTGGTCGTTACAACTAGGCATGCACAAACACTAATCATCCTCATCATCACCAACGCCTTTCACCCCTGGCAGAGTATAGGCCACATACAAGCTCCTTCCATTTATCTCTGTCCTGGGTCATCCTTCCATGTTCGTTCCAAGCAAGCTCCTCCATGTTTCCCGTGGCCTTTCCCACTTTTCTTTTCTTTTCTTTTTTTTTCTTTTTGGTAAATGTTGCACTCGCAGCTGCATGGGGTCATATGAGCTCATGGCACACATTAAATTAACAGTTTGGTAGGTATTTTGATTTTAGAACCACCAAGGGATCTTTAAAGTGTGCAACTTGCACAAGGGACTTTAAAGATTTTTTGCCCTGATCCGAGAAGGCAGGGTGTTAGGTTTTACCTACCATAAGACCAGGGGTGTGGCTGAAAGACAGCAGTAAGAAGGAGCATAATAGGACTAGCAGTAAAACGACTGCAGAAAGAATCAGGAGCCCAGACGAAGGAGCAAAGGGAGGGGAGAGGGGGCAGAATGTGGAGACGAAATAAGACGTTAGAACATGGTTCGAAAGCAGGAAATAAGAAGAAAGGAGAAAATTTTGGAGAAGAAAATTTCCGTCACTGTCAGGTTTCGAACTCGGGACCTATTGAATGAGAGGCAAAGACTGTAACTTATAGGCCACGAGAGCCCCCGCTCATGGTCCGAAACAGAGTCCGGTCGAAATTGTCTTTCGTCAGTTTTTTTTGTTTTTTTTGGTTTCTTTTTTAAATTACAGCCTCACAGTCCATCAGATTAAAAAAGACTTCTAATCTGTTACCCTACATTACATCAATATATGTGAGCGGCTCTGAGAAAACCCGTCGGAAGGTGCGAGAAGCTATTCTGAGATATCGCTAAAAATAGGCCCTGAACTTCATTTTTATCGAAAACGAAATTATATGAAATTCAGAAAGATAGACCATTTCTACATCATATGTTTTAAGAAATTTGCTCAAAAGTGATTGAAAATATTTTTAAATAATTATTTTTGAGGACATATCGTCGCCGTATTACGCTGAATTCTTAGACAAACAGGGGGAATATTTACTCAATCGGATAGACACTTCTTTCCATGGGAACCCTCACATATTATAATTATATACCAAAAGAAAGAGAATTTTATTGCCGTTTCGCGAAAACCCAGTGCGCATGAATGTGTGAACATACAAATAGTTCTGTGAGTTGCGCATGTTGTAGTTTCACTTCTGAAATGGTATTTGTCATGAATGCAGTTTAACATCTAATGTAGATCTACCATTTCCTGCCGTTCAAACCAAATATGAACTGTTTGTTATTGACTTTAAGTTCTTTGTTCTGCTCTACGAAGTGTTTTTTTTTCCGAGT
>NW_004798508.1:125488-127450 GCF_000002075.1 Aplysia californica | reverse complement strand
TCTATAATTAAATACTCTCTGAGGTCATTAAAAATTTTTAAAACTAAAACTCCGCACTGAACGTACCCGAACTGCTGATGAACAGCAGTCGATCTGCGCACGCAAGGAGGTGCTATTCCTATTCTTCTTCTGGAAAAACGAAAGAGAGCTTCAAAACAGACTGCAGCGCCATCTGAAGCAAAGAGCATACTTCCTGCGGACACTTTTTTGGCTGAGTGGCCCGTCTTGTTATTCACTATCTTTGCCTTAAGTTAATGTGTGTGATTCCATAATTTACATGTAATATCCTGTACTTTGTTTTAAAATTACGCACATTAAGTAGTTAAAACAGCTAATCTTCTTCGGACAGGTGGACTCACGCCCTTATTTGTTAATGTGTGTGGTTGTTTATGGGTTGTTCTGATTTTGATTTCATTCGGTTGTGAAACTTTTCTTTTTCACGTTTTTACACTCATCTAAAAATCTCTAGACTAGCTCTTGGAAATTGAAATAGATATATAGATCTAGATCTAGACCTAAAAATTTGCTCCTGTGTGTGTGTGTGTGTGTGTGTGTGTGTGTGTGTGGTGTGTGTGTGTGTGTGTGTGTGTGTGTGTGCATGTGTGAGTGTGTCTGTGTGTGGTAGTAAGTGTGTAAGTGGAGAGTGAGGAACGTGTGTGTGTTTGTTTTTCGGGCTTTATTTCAGCCTTTATTCAGTAACAGTTCAAAGTATACAAAAATAGAAACACAGGATCCATTCACTCCAGGGCTCATGAGTCGTTCCTCTCTTTCAGTTTCACTCATTCATTCAATTCCCGTGTTCTCTCTCGCGGCTCATCTCCGTCCGCATGACTTCCACACCCCACACCTCCCTCCAGGCACACACAAAGAAAATCTCACTCATTCCCTTGCCACCCTGCGAACCATGATGGACAATAATATTAGTATTAGCAAAACACTGCCTTAACCGCATTCCTTTCGTTCGTGAGCTGTGGACCAGGCCAGGGGGGTCGGTGTCGTTCCCTTGTATTTGCTGTCGCCTGTGGATACACTCGTACTCGTAGCCTACATTCTTCCTTTCACCTGCTCTGTCACTCACACAGTCTCTCCATCCACAGCTCAGCTCGTCATACGTTCAAAAGTTGCCCACTGATCATGTTTAGTTAGTGTGTGTATAAGTTTGTGTGTGTACATGTGCAAGATGGTGGTGGGTGTGTGGTGGGTGTTACAGAAGGTTGTCTGTAGGCGGGCTTGCCATGCGGTGTTCCTTCCCAGTTCCCAGACCAGAGGCAGAATGAAATAGTGATGGGCAGGTATCGATACTAGATACTCGATACTTAGACAATGATAGTACATAACAAGATGGGCCACTTCTCTCTTTGAGCCAATTAAAAAAGTGTCCTCAAAATTTGGTGGCGCCCTCTTCACAAAAGCGCACTCTTTGCGAACAGAGTTACCCTACTTGAGTTTTTAAAAATCAAAGTGAAACTAGCAAGTTTTGGGATAAATTTCGGAAGAACGCTTTTTAAAAATGGTTATGCTGACAAAAAACCTCTTCCGGAGGAAAGGGTGATTGTTTTCTTCGTTTAATTTGACTTTAGAATGAAAGGCGAGAGGTCATTAAAGTATAAATAACCTAAAACTCTGCACTGAACGAACTCGAACTGCTGATGAACAGCAGTCGATCTGCGCACGCAAGGAGGTACTATTCCTATTCTTCTTCTGGAAAAACGAAAGAGAGCTTCAAAACAGACTGCAGCGCCATCTGAAGCAAAGAGCATACTTCCTGCGGACACTTTTTAGGCTGAGTGACCCATCTTGTCTTGTACTATCTTTGACTTAGATACCTATAGGTATCTATACCGGTACCGATACCTGCTCTAAACATTGATACCCAAGTGTTATTTATCCCAGGGCTGCCAAAGCAAGTGACTTGGGCCTTGAAAATTTTTTGTTTATCAAAACTGATAAGTTTTCGTATGG
>NW_004798508.1:117409-121748 GCF_000002075.1 Aplysia californica | reverse complement strand
GCTGCACTATCGCAGTGATGATCTGTCACAAACTTGTCATCACATGAAAGTGAATTTCTTAAACTGAGTAGGTCCATATAAAAATACAGTGATTATTCTCAATTGGTGATCATTAATCACTGGTTTGTTTGAACTAATAGTGGTCATTTAAATACAGTGGTGTACAAGACTATAAATTTCATTTTGCAAGCTGCACACCTTTAAATCGCTCTCTTTTAATTTCTGTATCTACAGACGAGGATGATGCCTTAGGAGTGACCTTCATAGAGAACAGGACAGTGACAGCCTTTGTGGTGCCAGAAGCTAAGGGTGTGGAGCAGACAGCTTTGCGAAGTTGAAGGGCCTGAAGTGCTTCTGCAAGCTCAATGATGGCCTGCCTTGCAACAGCCAGTTCGAATCAACTGCTTTTGACGACCTGCGTTTGTCTTTTGCTGGTGTGACACGAGAGGAGCATAATATTTTTTTTACGCGTTTTTACGTAATTCAATGATTTACTGTTGTAACATAAAAACAGTCATAACTTCACATAGAAGAGAGGTATTTCACTAAAATAAAAAGCAAACTGTCCACAAATGGCATCTCTATGCTGTGGTATCAGCATTATTTGCTTCTATGCATTGTCATCATGGAAAATGTGTTCCCAAAGTAAGCAAAACTTTAAAACCTGTTTTCTCAAAATTTGACACTCGAACCCCTGTTCGCTTTAAAATGCCATAACTTTTCACAGAATGGGACAGTTGCTTTCAAATAAAGTGCAAAATGCTCGGAAAAAATGTGTCTTTTAAAATATGCAAAACAGTTCATTTTGAAATTTTGCACCTTGTGAAGGGTTTTCTCAAAGCCACACACGACCTCTGGCACTCATATGACCTTATGCAGTTGCGAGCGCTGTAAAACCTCTATACCAAAACTAAACCCCCACACAGCTGAGCTTGTTTACCCACGGCTGCAGTCTCATGCCTTACTATTAATGGACTCGTGGTCTAGGTTTGGGGAAATTGTACTACACCTTGGTGTTGATTTAATAAGAACATCTTGAATTAGAGACATGGATTCAACTTTTGATTGAGGGAATTATTTTTAGGATCAAACGACTAAGATAAAATAGGGATGGGAGCATGGACAAAGTAAAGGCTATGGTGTGACAGCGGTGCATTCGGTTGACCATCGGAAAGACACATTTATCCTACATCGTTCTGATGTTGGGTGATCATCGGTTTCCGATAGTGTGTGGGAACCCGACATCGTCCTGATGGTGGGTTATCGTCGTATTCCGATGGTGTGTCGATATCCTTCATCGTGCCGATGGTGGGTTGTCATCGGTAACCGATGGTAAATCGGTATCCATCATCGCGCCGATGGTGGGTTGTCATCGGAAACCGATGGTAAGTCGGTATCCATCATCGCGCCGATGGTGGGTTGTCATCGGAAACCGATGGTAAGTCGGTATCCATCATCGCGCCGATGGCACGTCAGTATCCATCATCGCGCCGATGGTAAGTCGATATCCATCATCGTGCCAATGGTGGGTTGTTATAGTAAACCGATGGTAAGTCGGTGTTTATCATCGTGCCGATGGTGGGTTGTCATCGGAAACCGATAGTAAGTCGGTATCCATCATCGTGCCGATGGTGGGTTATAATCGGAAACCGATGGTAAGTCGGTATCCATCATCGCGTCGATGGTAAGTCAGTATCCATCATCGTGCCGATGATGGGTTGTCTTTGGAAACCGATTGTAAGTCGGTATCCATCATCGTGCCGATGGTGGGTTGTCATCGGAAACCGATGGTAAGTCGGCATCCATCATTGCGCCGATGGTACGTCAGTATCCATCATCGCGCCGATGGTAAGTCGGTATCCATCATCGTGCCGACGGTGGGTTGTCATCGAAAACCGATGGTAAGTCGGTATCCATCATCGTGCCGATGGTGAGTTGTCATTGGAAACCGATGGTAAGTCGGTATCTATCATCGCACCAATGGTAAGTCGGTATCCATCATCGCGCCGATGGTAAATCGATATCCATCATCGTGCCGATGGTGGGTTGTCATCGAAAACCGATGGTAAGTCGGTATCCATCATCGAGCCGACGGTGGGTTGTCATCGGAGACCGATGGTAAGTCGGTATCCATCATCATGCTTATATTTGGTTGTCATCGGAAACCGATGGTAAGTTGGTATCCATCATCGTGCCGATGGTGGGTTGTCATTGGAAACCGATGGTAAGTCGGTATCCATCTTCGCGCCGATGGTTGGTTGTCATTGGAAACTGATAGTAAGTCGGTATCCATCATCGCGCCAATGGTGGGTTGTCATCGGAAACCGATGGTAAGTCGGTATCCATCATCGTACCGATGGTGGGTTGTCATCGGAAACCGATGGTAAGTCGGTATCTATCATCGCACCAATGGTAAGTCGGTATCCATCATCGCGCCGATGGTAAATCGATATCCATCATCGTGCCGATGGTGGGTTGTCATCGGAAACCGATGGTAAGTCGTTGTCTATCATCGCGCCGATGGTGTGTTGTCATCGGAAACCGATGGTAAGTCGGTATCCATCATCGTGCCAATGGTGGGTTGTCATCGGAAACCGATGGTAAGTCGGTATCCATCATCGCGCCGATGGTACGTCAGTATCCATCATCGCGCCGATGGTACGTCAATATCCATCATCGCGCCAATGGTAAGTCGGTATCCATCATCGTGCCGACGGTGGGTTGTCATCAGAAACCGATGATAAGTCAATATCCATCATCGTGCCGATGGTGATTTGTCATTGGAAACCGATGGTAAGTCGGTATCTATCATCGCACCAATGGTAAGTCGGTATCCATCATCGCGCCGATGGTAAATCGATATCCATCATCATGCCGATGGTGGGTTGTCATCGGAAACCGATGGTAAGTCGGTGTCTATCATCGCGCCGATGGTGTGTTGTCATCGGAAACCGATGGTAAGTCGGTATCCATCATCGTGCCGATGGTGTGTTGTCATCGGAAACCGGAGGTAAGTCGGTACCCATCAACGCACCGATGGTGGGTTGTCATTGGAAACCGATGGTAAGTCGGTATCCATCATCGTGCCGATGGTGGGTTGTCATCGGAAATCGATGGTAAGCCGGTATCCATCATCGCGCCGATGGTACGTCAGTATCCATCATTGCGCCGATGGTACGTCAGTATCCATCATCGCGCCAATGGTAAGTCAGTATCCATCATCATGCTTATATTTGGTTGTCATCGGAAACCGATGGTAAGTCGGTATCCATCATCGTGACGATGGTGGGTTGTCATCGGAAAACGATGGTAAGTCGGTATGCATCATCGTGCCGATGGTGGGTTGTCATCGGAAACCGATAGTAAGTCGGTATGCATCATTGCGCCGATGGTACGTCAGTATCCATCAACGTGCCGATGGTAAGTCGGTATCCATCATCGTGCCGATGGTGGGTTGTCATTTGAAACCGATGGTAAGTCAGTATCCATCATCGTACGGTGGATTGTCATCGGAAACCGATTGTAAGTCGCTATCTATCATCGTGCCGATGGTGAGTTGTCATTGGAAACCGATGGTAAGTCGGTATCTATCATCACACCGATGGTAAGTCGATATCCATTATCGTGCCAATGGTGGTTTGTCATCGGAAACCGATGGTAAGTCGGTGTCTATCATCGCGCCGATGGTACGTCAGTATCCATCATCGCGCCCATGGCAAGTCGATATCCATCATCGTGCCGATGGTGGGTTGTCATCGGAAACCGATGGTAAGTCGGTATCCACCGTCATGCCGATTGTGGGTTGTCGTCGGAAACTGATTGTAAGTCGGTATCCATCATCGTGCCGATGATGAGTTGTCATTGGAAACCGATGGTAAGTCGGTATCTATCATCGCACCGATGGTAAGTCGGTATCGATCATCGCACCGATGGTAAGTCGATATCCATCATCGTGCCGATGGTGGGTTGTCATCGGAAACCGATGGTAAGTCGGTATCCATCATCGTGCCGATGGTGGGTTGTCATCGGAAACCGGAGGTAAGTCGGTATCCATCATCATGCCGACGGTGGGTTGTCATCGGAGACCGATGGTAAGTCGGTATCCATCTTCCTGCTTCTGTTTGGTTGTCATCGGAAACCGATGGTAAGTTTGTATCCATCATCGTGCCTATGGTGGGTTGTCATCGGAGACCAATGGTAAGTCGGTATCCATCATCTTGTCTATGGTGGGTTGTCATCGCAAACCGGTGGTAAGTTGGTATCCATCATCGTGCCGATGGTGGGTTGTTTTTCGGAAACCGATGGTAAGTCGGTACCCATCATTTCATCGCACCGATGG
>NW_004798508.1:112657-115743 GCF_000002075.1 Aplysia californica | reverse complement strand
GGGGGGGGGGGAGATTGAGAGATGCAAAGAAAGAAATAGGGAGACAGTACGGTAAATAAACAATGTGAGATTGAAAGAGTGACCGTTAAAAAGAGATAGAATTTGATATAAGAAGTTCTGTGGGGAGGTGGTGAAAGTGTGTAGATGTGTGTGTGTGTGTGTGTGAGAGAGAGAGAGACAGACATATAGACAGACAGACAGAAAGATAAAGAAAGAGAGAGAGAAATAGAGTGAAAAAGAGAGAGATCTATTATCTATTTGTGGTGGCCGAATTTTGCTTTTCAAAAAGCTTTTTAATGGCTTCATCGATCGACGTGCAGTTTTCGCCCAAAAAAATTATAAAATATTCTCCAGATAATGACGCCCTTGGGGTTTTTTTTCAGTTTTGAGACAGTTTTGCTGCAAAAAACTAAAAAAAAATTATTTCGCCGATCGCTTTTTTAGACCGACGCTTCTGTCTCTGCAATTTTAGAAAATCCGCAAGTGATATTTCGCGAGGCGCATTTTGTTTTGAATCTAGGCCTAATTTTTTGCATCTCTCATTTCTCAAGATTTATTTCCCCTTTCCAGTAGAGTGTTAACTATAGTAGGCCAATGACTGTTAGTTGATATATTAAAGCACCGATCATTCCTTTCATCGAAAGAGACAGTTTTGCTGCAAAAAGCTAAATTTCTTTATTTCGTCGATCGCTTTTGTAGGCCGACGCTACTGCCTCTGTAATTTTAGAAAATCCGCCAGGTTTGTTTATTGGAAGTGTCTACGTACTCCCGATTGGGGTCTACGTAGTCATGATGTCTAGGTGGACCCCAAAAATGTTGGATTGTGATTGGCTCGCTGAGTGAGCGGTAGTTTACATTGGTTACAATGCAAGGGCGGTGGACTAGAATCTAGTTTCACACCATCATCTCTTGAAGTGTCCCCAAAGAAATAGTCCACTGTCCAGACGAAATAACCCGTCACTAATTGCAACAGAAATAATTTCGATGCGAAGTGGTAGAGAAGGGTGTTTTGAACACCCACCATAAATTATAGGCTACCTCTTTAGGGTCTGGCTTTTCTGAGATATTGGTCATTTTCTACTGACCAATTTCTGTTCTAACCCTCGAGGGTTTCCATAACTAAAAAGACGTTTTCGCTGGTTTACATCCGGGCATTCCACGGGAAGTGATCAACTTTTCGTGGAAACCTTGACACCTTTCTTCCTGTGACCAGAGACACTAAAATATAGAGACAGGAAACGAGGCCTCGCGCTCCGTGACAACAGTGCATTTGCGAACGTGACCGCTGAGACGCGAGCTAAAAATAACCAGGCGCGGTATCGACAGCGAAGCGCGTCGCGTCTAGCCTAGGCCTAGGCCTAGCTTTCTGCGGCTTAGGCCTAGCGCAATCAGAGAACTGGCCAAGGTTGCATATTTGTAAACAATGCCTCTACAATCTATACTCTTCTGGCCTACAGAAAAATTTACACCTGTGGAAGAAAATAGGACAACAGATTTAAAAATTGAATTCTAGATCTAGGCCTAGTTATAAAATAATGTTGATCCAGCATAAAACCAATACATGTCTTGATAACGTAGACCGAAAACTAGATCTAGATCTACATCTACATCTAGATTATCTAGATAGATCTAGATTCGAGAGATCTAATCTAGCCAGTGTCAGTAGTTACATAAGAAAAAAAGTCATCTAGATCTAGATCTATAGGCTTCCAGCATAATAAAAAATATGCCTGCCTTAGCCTAAATACAACTTGATCTAGCTTACAACATAAGCAGTTTAATTTAAGATAGCCTAATAAAGGTTAATACATTTTTACTTATTTTACTAATTAGTTACATATTATTAGCCATGCATGGGGTCTGTACTGTGGGTAGGGAAGAGTTGGCGAGAAAAGAAAGAGAGCATGCAATAGCATATATAATATCTGTAGGCAATGATGAGGAAAGGCAACAAACTGTAGAAACAGAAAACAGATTTCGTTTTGTGTAGGCTATAGGCATTGGATAAAAACAGGAATACAATGCGACAGATCGAACCTACCAGAGGCATATATAATAAATATTATATAACATGAACACGTTACGCATCTTTCATGGATTAATAGCACTTTACTGAAACTGGCTCTCACAAGTGGGTGAATGTGACAGTCTTTCTTACTAATCTTAGACTGCTTTGCCTTATGCATTGTCTCTTGCTGATTCTTATGTCCATACTTCTCTGTCAGGCACATAAATTTGGGACATTACAAACTTCAAGGGTGGTCCAGACAGGGTCAAGCTAGCACTTCCTTACTTCATTAAGTAAGCTTTGTAATTTCTTTGCCTCTTTAATTTTGTTACATGTATTCCGTAGTAGATCTATTACAGCAGGACATTGTCTTCTTAGATGTCAAGGTTTTGTTTTTTTCGCTTTTAATTTTTTCTTCAAAACTCTCACATCACATTGCAGACACTTGATCTTTTGTCATGGACAGAACCTGTATCCTTTGGAACTGGCCTGAAGGGAACAATAATTATTTATTTTGGAGGGTTTGGAACAGTAAACCACATGGGCACAGCAATCAGCACTAGAATTGTTCAATATGCAAATTTCCAAAGGCATTACGTACAGTTCAAATTGCTCAGCGCACAATTGTGACAATGCATTTCCATGGTACACGTATAGGTGACTTGCTATCTTGAAAACCAAAGTAACGTCAGCCTTCCGATGATAATTCATTACCCATTTAACAATTTTTTTTACATCAGAAATAGAGAGCTATATCATTATTTTTTGGTAGGAGTGCGAAAAACTTAGATTGTAACACAGAGTTTTACAGGTAGGCCTATACTATAGACCAGTGCTCACAATAAATAATACACTGTGGTGGCCCATACTCTCACGTGTGCAGTTAAATGTTGCAAAATTCATAGATCTACATAGAATATAGATTTAGATCTAGGTCTACTCCTTTAGTTTCATTTCATAAAAGAGAAAAGTGCTTGATTGATTAACGGTTATGAATGAGTACATCTACTGGAGATTTTAAAATTAATAAAATCTTTTTTGGATAGTTAAATGACATTCATCCCACATCTAAACCCCC
>NW_004798508.1:109416-112537 GCF_000002075.1 Aplysia californica | reverse complement strand
CTTTTGTAGCGATCGCCATTATTTGCTTCGACATTGTATTTTCACTGCGGAGTGCCGACTGCGCCAAAGGATATTTTGTGTTCAGTTATACCAGAGACACTAAAATATAGAGACAGGAAACGAGGCCTCGCGGTCCGTGACAACAGTGCATTTGCGAACGTGACCGCTGAGATGCGAGCTAAAAATAACCAGGCGCGGTATCGACAGCGAAGCGCGTCGCGTCTAGCCTAGGCCTAGCTTTCTGCGGCTTAGGTCTAGCGCAATCAGAGAACTGGCCAAGGTTGCATATTTGTAAACAATGCCTCTACAATCTATACTCTTCTGGCCTACAGAAAAATTTACACCTGTGGAAGAAAATAGGACAACAGATTTAAAAATTGAATTCTAGATCTAGGCCTAGTTATAAAATAATGTTGATCCAGCATAAAACCAATACATGTCTTGATAACGTAGACCGAAAACTAGATCTAGATCTACATCTAGATTATCTAGATAGATCTAGATTCGAGAGATCTAATCTAGCCAGTGTCAGTAGTTACATAAGAAAAAAAGTCATCTAGATCTAGATCTATAGGCTTCCAGCATAATAAAAAATATGCCTGCCTTAGCCTAAATACAACTTGATCTAGCTTACAACATAAGCAGTTTAATTTAAGATAGCCTAATAAAGGTTAATACATTTTTACTTATTTTACTAATTAGTTACATATTATTAGCCATGCATGGGGTCTGTACTGTGGGTAGGGAAGAGTTGGCGAGAAAAGAAAGAGAGCATGCAATAGCATATATAGATCTATAGGCAATGATGAGGAAAGGCAACAAACTGTAGAAACAGAAAACAGATTTCGTTTTGTGTAGGCTATAGGCATTGGATAAAAACAGGAATACAATGCGACAGATCGAACCTACCAGAGGCATATATAATAAATATTATATAACATGAACACGTTACGCATCTTTCATGGATTAATAGCACTTTACTGAAACTGGCTCTCACAAGTGGGTGAATGTGACAGTCTTTCTTACTAATCTTAGACTGCTTTGCCTTATGCATTGTCTCTTGCTGATTCTTATGTCCATACTTCTCTGTCAGGCACATAAATTTGGGACATTACAAACTTCAAGGGTGGTCCGGACAGGGTCAAGCTAGCACTTCCTTACTTCATTAAGTAAGCTTTGTAATTTCTTTGCCTCTTTAATTTTGTTACATGTATTCCGTAGTAGATCTATTACAGCAGGACATTGTCTTCTTAGATGCCAAGGTTTTGTTTTTTTCGCTTTTAATTTTTTCTTCAAAACTCTCACATCACATTGCAGACACTTGATCTTTTGTCATGGACAGAACCTGTATCCTTTGGAACTGGCCTGAAGGGAACAATAATTATTTATTTTGGAGGGTTTGGAACAGTAAACCACATGGGCACAGCAATCAGCACTAGAATTGTTCAATATGCAAATTTCCAAAGGCATTACGTACAGTTCAAATTGCTCAGCGCACAATTGTGACAATGCATTTCCATGGTACACGTATAGGTGACTTGCTATCTTGAAAACCAAAGTAACGTCAGCCTTCCGATGATAATTCATTACCCATTTAACAATTTTTTTTACATCAGAAATATATCATTATTTTTTGGTAGGAGTGCGAAAAACTTAGATTGTAACACAGAGTTTTACAGGTAGGCCTATACTATAGACCGGTGCTCACAATAAATAATACACTGTGGTGGCCCATACTCTCACGTGTGCAGTTAAATGTTGCAAAATTCATAGATCTACATAGAATATAGATTTAGATCTAGGTCTACTCCTTTAGTTTCATTTCATAAAAGAGAAAAGTGCTTGATTGATTAACGGTTTTGAATGAGTACATCTACTGGAGATTTTAAAATTAATAAAATCTTTTTTGGATAGTTAAATGACATTCATCCCACATCTAACCCCCCCCCCCCCTAAAAAAAGGTTTATTTTAGTTTTAGTAGAGGTTTTACGGCGCTCGCAACTGATAAATAAATAAATAAACAAATAAATAAATAAAATAATTAAATTTAAAAAATTAAAAAGATAATAATTAAGACAGAAGGCATTTGAAAACAAGTGCCTTTTCTTAGGTGGACTACTCTAATCTAGGATACAGTCTAGTTTTCATACAATAAATTTGAATCTTTCCTGGCATATTTGGATTGGTTTAATTCTGATGAGAAGCTTCAATTTTAAAAAGAATTAAATACTAAATATGTTTCACTGCTCTATCTAGTCAGTTCCGCAGAGGAGGAGTCGAAGCGCCACGGTACGGTACATAGCCTACGTATGCATTCTCCAGGTCTACAGTGTGAGAGTGTGTGTGTGTGTGTGAGTGCGTGTGTGTGAGTGTGTGTATGTGTGTGTGTGTGTGTATGTGTGTGTGTGTGTGTGTGTGTGTGAAGGCGATGATAATGTAAATTTTAACTTTTTAAAATTTATGGAACTTATCAGTGAATTTTCAATGCCCTCACACTAATGAAGAATTAAAGGGGAAATCAATACTGGGTGATCCCAAAAAATTCTTTCACTTTCAGATCACTTGAAACACTTTTTTAAAGCGTTTTTTCTTTTTCTTTTTCTTTTTTTTTTTTTGGGGGGGGGGGTAAGCGCTTTACTTTACAGCGCCTGCGACAGCATAGGTCTCATATGAACAGGCGGGGCACACTAAACTTCTTCAGTTTGGTAGGAATTTTTAATTTTGCCCAGGTGGGGGGCCATGCAAAGCCTAGCCTACTCTTTTGATTTTAAGAATACCAAGGGATCCTTAACTTGGGCAACTTACACACGAGACCTCCGAGATTTTTCGCCCTTATCCGAGAAGGCTAGGTGTATAAGATCAGGTGACTGAAAGACAGCAGTCAGAAAGGAGCCAATGAGTGGCAGTAGTTGTAGTTAAAGGCTGCAGAAAGAGCCAGGAGCCCCAGAGGAGGAGGCAAAAGGGGTGTGTTGGGGGGAGGGGGGCAGAAAGTGAGGAGGAAAACAGACGACAGAACATAGAGCTGGGAGGTGAAAAGAGAAAACTTTAGACAAGAAAAATGTATGTCCCTGTCCTGTTTCAAACCTATTAAATGAGAGGCAAACATTGTAACCCAGACCC
>NW_004798508.1:92089-109316 GCF_000002075.1 Aplysia californica | reverse complement strand
TGATGATGATGATGATGATGATGATGATGATGATGATGATGATGATGATGATGGTGATGATGATGATGATTTTCCTTAAGCCAAGTGACGACTAAATTGGTGCCATGCTTTATTTTATTTCATATCAAACATTTATCGTCCTGATCTCTTTCTCCTTAATTTTTGTGTGTCTGTTACTCTCTTGTAACACTTCTAATCTTCATCACTTGTACGACCTTTTTTTATGTCTTGCAAGTGCGTAAAACTTACTAAGAGTAAAGAAAAACCCAAACCCTAAAGAGTTATTTGTTAACTTCTTGTTACCAGACAGCCAGAGATGCCTCCCTCCTCCTGTCTTCACTGTAGGGGTGGGGATGTAAAATATTTACCTTAGGTAGCGATCGAGAGGTGCTTTTACCAAATCGCACAACGTTGCCTTGTGATTTTCTCAAAAGAACTGCACTTCCAAATGCGGTCATGTAAGAACTATCACGAAGACTCATTGCTCTTTCTGTGCGAGATTCATTGCCATTTTCTTCGTGTTCATTTATTTGTTTCAGAGATGCTGTGATCTTCACGGATGGATCAGTCAACAGAGGAGTCAAATCGGGCTGGGCCTTCAGTGTCAGAGTTGATGGGGTAGTAATGAAAAAGCTAAGTGGACATCAAGTATGTGTATGGAGATAAAAGCCATACGTGAGGCTCTACACTGGATCAAGAACACAAGCCATCAGCGAGCAGTAATCATTACTGACTCTATGAGCACACTGCAGAAGGTACAGAAAGGGATGCTGTATGCGAAATGGAAGGCTACGATCACGGAGAGCAGCCTGGAAAGAGTGGCCTGGATCTTCTGCCCAGGCCACGCGGGGGTAACAGGCAACGAGAGAGCAGACAAGCTGGCAGGAGAAGCAAATTTTGAGGGAATTTGACACTGGACCCACCAACCGTCCTAACCGCTGTAAGGAAAAATTTGAGGAAGAATAGGGCGGATAGCGGTCCCCACACTCTAGGATTACTAGGAAGATTGCAGGAGATCCAAAGGGGAGAAGTGAAACACAGCCACCTGTGCGGACCAGTCCGACGGATCTCCAACCAGATTATGATGGAGACTAGAAGCAGACAGACTCTGGGATGGATCCTGAAGAGGGGAGGAGAGCAGAGATGGACCTGTTCCGACTGCGGTGACCACAACACAGTGGACAAGTAGGTCAACTAAGAAGTGGACGGTGCAAGACCGTGCCCAATCACACGAAGTTCAAACTTGCAAGCGAATGATTATTTTTTCTGAAGTCCACCTAAGCCTGTAAAAATAATTATACTTATAACTTTTTTGAAATGCGCATTTATTTGCATTGTCTCGGAGCTTTATGACAGGACCGTCAGCGAATCTACAAAGCGCATAGATAGTAAAACAAAGTGGAAAGAGCAACAGGGCAAAACTAGAATGGGGAAGGGATGTCGGACATTAGGAAGGAGAGTGGCAAAAGAACTTCTGAGGGATAGTTAAGGTGTAGGAATAAAAGCCCAATTCTTAGAAAAGCCCTCCTGGAAGCTAACGTACGGGTAGCGATGAAAGCCATTATAAGGGCTGGCAAAGGGCCGGGATAAAAGCTCGTCTGAGGGAGAGCGGAAAGGAAGGGGAAAAGAACCCTGTAAGGGCTAACGAAGGTCGTGCCCCCCCCTCAAACTCTTTGAGGGTTGACGAAGGTACTTAGGAATTAAGGGGGCCTCCCGGCCAGAGAAGAGGCAGGGGCAAAAGCAAAAATCCCTCTGAGGATTTCGGTTAGGGCTAGGCGGTCTAAGAAAACCTAGGGTAAACGACTATCTCAGGACAGTCGAAAGGACGACTGTAAGAACTATTCTGAACAGTAGCGATGTGGAAGTGCTAAAGGCCACTCTGAGGGCAAGTGAAGATGGCGAGGTCAAAAGCCCTTGTAGGGCCTAGAGGTTAGCTAAGGGTTTGTATTTGTGTGTGTGTATGTGGGTGGGGGGTATGTGTCAAAAGCCCTTTTTGGGGCTAGCTCGACAGATGACGTGGTGAAAAAGGGGGTGGGGGTCGCGGTGATAGGACAAAAGCCCGTCTGAGATGGAAGGTGTGTGCAAACGCTCGAAGGGGCCTATGTGGGCCATCGAGTACGGACCTTGACCAGAGACTCCCTGGCCTTGACAAAAGCACTTCTGATTAGTAATCATGGTGTTCAAAACCTTGCTAAATAAGCAACTATAGAACTTCTTTATAAAACCTTACGTATTTATAGCAAATGCACAGACTAGATGATATATTATTTTCAGGTTTGGTTTTATATTGCATTTAATACGAACACTTATGAACACTGAAAAGGGTTGAGAAAGAGACCTGTCTACACCTTCCACACCCTAGCTGGGTGATTTTTACCAGCTCGAAGTAGAACATAGGCCTACCGGTACTAACAGTTGCGGTGGAAATTGTAGGCCTACGTTGGAGCTGGTGCTTCTTAAACCCAAGGATACAGCATAGACTAAGACGATTTTTAAGTTATAGTATTCCTGTATATATAAAATGAATACAGCTCAGGATACACCACTTTAATTTTTTTTAAAATTAGTAACAGTTTCTCACAATCAGAAAGCATGAATATTATGCCCCCGATAACTGTTACTACCCTCGAAGCATTAAAAAATGCGAAGTAAATATTTTCTGAAAAATCCGCTGCATAATCAGCATCTACCTCTTCTTCACAAGTCAACATCCTTCTTCTTCCTCTCCTTCTCTCCCCTCCCCCCCTCCCTACTCCTTTTCTCATGTTTCCTCCTCATTCTGGCTGGACCCGAAATCTCTGTCCAGAGCGACTGCCCGATTTGTTCTCGTTCTTTTTTGCTGTTTTTACCAGTTCATGTTTTATAGATCACTTGTTCAAGATGGCGGTCTCGTAGTTACCCGTGTAAACAAAATGTTCTCTGAGACAGACAGAAAAGAAAATATAGACTAGTTTGAAGATCACTGAAAGAACAAAAAAAGGTTCGATGTGTCGAAACTTTCTGCAGAGGATTGTCTGTCGATAAACATCAGTTGTGTTGAAATATTAAGGTAGGCTTCTTTGAATGCTTTCGGTGCAAACAAAGCTCTCGTAGTGCTCTACTCTTCTGAGATCACAAGACTCGAGATTTTACAAGAACAAGAAATGATCGCACCGAGTACCAGTAATGAGTTCGTCAGTTCGGGGTCCAAAAACTGACCTCTGACCTGTTTCAAAACTAAAAACGAAATGTGATGTGCTCATGCTTTTGACACTTTATACTCTATTGTCCACGTTACTTTTAGATTGACATTAACTTTCATTAAGGCCTGGACTTGGACAAAAGATCATCAGGGGGGAGGGGCATGATAAATTTTAATGGCTTAGGCATGACGAAGAGGATTCATTTAACTTTAAGTTTTACCGGAAAATAATAACATGAGTGCTGGCAGTAAGTCAAAGAGCTTTTGCTGAAGGAAATGAATCTTATTTTCTAGATCTATCTGATTATATTTATCTTTTTAAAATTAAGATCATCCATGTCTCTCTATTTTGGGCCGATTTTATAGTCTACCGTGCATTATGAACCTATGAGATTCCTGGAGGAATTAGCATTAATTCCCCTTTAGAAATGTAAGCCTGGGATATGGCTGAGTGCCATTTATGACAGAGATTGTAAAACAACCCCCAGGGCCTTGACAGACGAGCTACTATAATTGTCGCGCAGTAAATTCTGCTCAGAAAGTGTCGCTTACTTTTGTGTGGCAGCCACACCGGGCAACGTTTAACTCTAATGCTCAGTTCAACATGGACGATCGGAGAGTCAGGCTGGCTTTGGTCATGGTGATGAGAAGAATCTTTAAAAAAAGAAAGCAGCAAAGAATGGGTTCATCCCAGTAATTGTTTCTCACAGATTACTAAGAGGACAGTTTTACACCTTTTATGAAAAACTTCAAGAAGATGAGTCCAAATTCTTCAATTACTTTCGTTAGCCCAAAGCAACATTTGAAGAATTGACAACGATATTGACACCAAATGTTCAATTATAGAATTATTTTTTAAAAATTTCTTTTTATATTCCTCACTTGTGTTGTCCCAAATGCTGTTTCTGCTCTTTATTTCTAAAATCAAATGCTCTGTTTCGTGATAAAAAGATGTTTGCACTGGGAATATTGTCGTGTTGAATGAGAAGCGAGAAAAAACACAACTATTGTAGGAATACACCGGCAGTAATTATGCATCTCGTGTGCTTCACTAAAACGCTGCGCATTGCAGCGTAGCTGAATGTGGGCGACTCACGTCTGCTATACCTGGACTGAAAATAATGCCTGTGGCTTGTGTGACTGCTCCTATTGTCTACAGTGTATCACCAGACTGTGCAGTAATTCCTGCTGTGGTTTTTTTGTTTTGTTTTTGTTTTTGTTTTTTTTGGTAAGTGTTTTACGGCGCCCGCAGCAGCATACGGTCATACGAGCACGCGGGACACATTAAACATTTTCAGTTGGTAGGAAATTTTGAATTTTGCAAGGGTGGCGACCGAAGCCTACTTATATCGATTTTAGACCACCAAGGGATCTTTAACGTGCGCAACTAGTACACAGGACCTCCGAGATTTTTCGCCCTTGTCTGAGAAGGCTAGGTGTAGATCTTTCCTATCAGAAGATCAGGGGTGTGGCTGAAAGACAGCAGTAAGAAGGAACCAAGGAGTAGCAGTAGAAAGGTTGCAGAAAGATTCAGGAGCCCAAAGGAGGGGGCAAAGGAGGTACCTTTAAATGAGAGGTGAACACCTTAACCTCCAAGCCATGAGAGCCCCCTGCTGTGTGTTTTACATCTTGTCTGTCAATGCCCCTAGAGATATTTTTTGTCTAGTCCTACCATTAACTTCCTCTTAAAATAGTAGTGGAACTTCCACGATGGAAGTCCTTATTACAAGAATTTTTCCTTACCGAAAAGCCTATTTTCAGGAGAAACTATTTAGAACTAATTTAACAGCAGAACATTTTGTTTACTTTTTAATCTTATACTAAAAAAAGTAAAAGGTTGTAATGAACGTACATATATTAATTTTTATTAATTAAGATGTGCACAGATAGGCTATGTTACAATGTCTCCCTAATTTTTGCTACATTGTTGAATTGTCATCAGTAAAAATAGAATGCATTTTTTTTGCTACAGGTAATAGCGGAGACTAATCTTCGTAACAGAGCACATCATGCACTCAGAGGTTGATTAAAAATCAAGTGACCCCAGGGCATTGAAGAATTCTAGTGTGTATACACTTTTTCTCAAACCTCTGCTGGATAATCTTCCAATGTTTGATTGAAGTGACTTAGTTATACTGATAAAAAACTGAAAACCTATCGATAGCAGCTGGCTTTGGAGTGGTATTGAGCTCTATATTACAGGTTCAAGCAAAACAAAAATATCTGGCAAAAATGTTGTGTCAATTTTTGTTTTGTTTTGTTTATAGAATGGTTCAACTTTAAAAAATTTATTCGTGTTATAATTTACAGGCCTCTGCTATGATGGCGGGGCGTACAGAGTTTTTTGTCAAGATGAATAGGCTGATTCTGCCTGAACTTGAGAGTCAGTCTGCACCTGTGAGATTTCGACCTGTGTTTTATGACCCTCACCTTGTGGAAGAAAGACAGCTTGATGTGGAAGATGAGAGTGATCAGTCAGATGTAGAGACAGAACAAGGGAAAGGAAAACATCCTTTACCTCATTTCTTCAAGGTGATGCTTCAAAAGAACACTACCATTGCTTCACTCTAGGTAGTATTAGGATGTCTCAAATTTGTTCATTTCATCTAAAGAGAAGACATGTGAATGATGGATATTTCAAGATGTTGTTTCTGAATAAACAAATCAGAGGTTATAATTTTATGGTCTGGTTTTGCTTCCTTTCACGCCAATAATTTATTCCTTGACTATCTTAGAGGGTTAGGCTACTGATTAATTGTTGTCATTTCAGGGTGGTGGAGAACCATGAGCAGCATCACCTGGCTTGTGATCAGTACTATTTAGTATACATTGATATCTATCAGTATAGAATAGAAACAAAATTTATTAACAAACAAGGAGTTCTAAACTTCTTATAAATGAGTTGTTTTTAAATGGATTGCTCAAAAAGTATATCTATGCAGCATATTGTAAATCTTTTGATTGTTTTGACTGAAGATTGTGGATGTAGCATCAGTAAAACTGTGCACTTGTTGCTGGACCGATGAAAATGAACAGTTTGAGTACAACTGTTATTATTATATGTATGTTTTGAATGCACATAAACAGCTTTAGAAATATGCTCCACATTATTCTGTAAACTTCTCTTTTAGGACCCCCTGGCTGGACCTTCTGCTGATTTGACTAAAGAAGACACAAAACAGGATGAAGTGAGTACACCTTTGAAACTCATATTTTCTGTGTGCTTTTCTCCTTCTCTGTTCACTCTGTTCCCACTCAAGATACCCCAGTGTTTACTTTTGTAGTTTCTCGTACCGTTCAGACTATACGGTCCCCCCATCAGGGCAGTGCCCCTGACTGAAGTTGTCTTTAGGCCATTCTCAAAGGGGGGATATTAACATGTTCTTATGCACAGTAGAATTGTAAATGGGCTGATTTACCAATTTCACGCTCATACTGTGCCGAAACAACATATGGGGAACTGCTGCTTTTTCTTTCCTCATCCTTACTATCGTCATTTTTCTTCTACTTCTTTTGTATAATTCTTACTCTCTTGTGAACTGCTATTTCCGGGGTGCCTTGATAGTTGAAGCAGACTTTGTGCTGTTGAGGCTAGAGAGGTGAGCAAAGTAAGCCTGATTCCCCGTTCCCCGTTTGGACTTTTCTGTTGATATCCACTCCTTGGCACTCATATGACCTATGCATTTGCAAGTGTCGTAAAACCTTACTAAAACAAAACAACTGACAATATGAATTTGCCATTTGCGAAGGTACTCTAACAGGAGTGTCTTAAGAGTTTGCATCATTTCACTTTGATGATCTGGTCGAACTATTGCCTGACAGCGAGATTCTGTCAAAGGCACATTGCAAGGAAGGGGAGCGACTTGAGTGCTCACCAGTTGTTAATGTTTTATTTACCAAGGAACTGAAATTGACAGTACTTATCATAAGAATGTAAAAAGTGATGCTTCGATTTTTAGATACAATAAGTCTAATAAACATGATCAGTGAAAGGTTCTTGAAAACGTAAACTTCAGTTGTACATTTCTTGTTCTTTATGTATATTATTAAAATAGCTATCCTGATGATAATTACGTGGATGTTTAAAATCTGGCATATTCTTCTTGTATTTTTAACTTTTCTTCAGGTTTTGACTGATATTGATTTCTGCTTTCTTCAGCCTTCTTTTATCCACCTTCTTTAACACTTTGCCCACATGGGACACCAATCAACGAAGGTAGAAGCCGTCCCTTTTTCCCATGGGACGCAAATCGGCGACAGTGTGATATAGCAACTAAAACATTATTATAGCAATGATCTCTTTTTTGACATGCACACTTATTAAAGTTAAATTTCCCTTCTGGATGGTTTGTGTGGCCTTTGAGGTCCAAAATCAGTTTATATACAACAATTGGAGTAATTCTTTTTTTAAATGTCGAGTAAACCTAGCATGAGTGCTGCTTTACTCTTATGCCATGATGAGAATCCGGGTGATGAATGAGGTAGATCTAATGTTTTCAGTTCTGATTCTAATTCCATTTTTGGTGAACATTCGATCATCATTTTTAATTTTCTCAGTACACTGAAATTTTAATAATGGTTGGGGTATTTTGCCGAAATACAGGTGTATTACTGATGTAGTTATTCTGCATCCTGGTCCGTGAGGATAAGTGTTGTGCACTCTGCGTACTGCATGGGTGGAAAGTGTTAAGTAAGAAACAGAAATCCATTCCCTCTCGTGAGGAGGGGGTGGGTGGGTGGAGGGGGGGGATTTCTTAATTGGGACCCTGTACATTTCTTGGTATGTTCCAGTTCTAGTTAGTAATCTCTTAGTCAGGTTGCTTTTGCAGGGTCTGACACCTGTTAGAGATAGATGTCTTTGATTCTTCTCTCCTGGTTTCATCTTTGAGAGCATGGTGTTAAACACTGGCATTTAAATTGAGATCCCAGATCGGTATTGCTTCAGTTTCAGTCTACTGTACTGTTGGAAAGTGATTGCATGTCAGAGGGAATGTCTGTCCCCGGTATTTTAAAAACTTGTCTCTAATAATGTCTTTGCTCTTTTGAGCTACTTTGGACCAGATCAAAACTACACCATAAGTATGTGCTGCGTATCATCTCCTCCGTGTTGTGAGACCAGCAACAACTTCCCTGTGGCACGCCTCTTCTTCTCATGATGGCATGTTTTTTTTCTCCTCTGTTCAGTAGTCATCTATAATGACTAACCAGTTTCAAACATGCTGTTATAGCAGTGGTTTTTCTTGACAACCATTGCTTAAATTTCGAGGAAAATGATATCCTGACTCTCAACTTGAATGGTTCTCAAATCAAGATGCAACGGTTACATTGGAGTCAGGAGCCCATTGTTTAAAAAAAAATAAATGTGTCACTACCCGGCGGAATCAGGCGCTCATCAGTTTTTAGACATGTAGAGTTTTTGGTACCATCTTCATCATCATTGCCTTTCTCACCTTGCACCAGGGTATAGGCCACGGACAAACACCTTCCACCTTTCTCTATCCTGGGCTAGCCTCTTGATGTTATTCCATGTCTTCCCACTTTTCTGTACATCAATTTCTGTGATTCTTCTCCAGGTTCCACGCGGTCTTCCCCTTGATCTCTTACCCTGTGGGTTCCAATCCAAAAGTTTCTTTGTTATGTAGCTGCCTGACTTCCTGAGAGTATGTCCTATCCGTCGCCACTGCCTTCTTCCTACCTCATCTCTGACTGGGATCTGTCTTGTTTTCCTTAACACTTCCACATTAGTGACCTTGTCTGTCCATCTGATCCTCAGTAACTTTCTTAGACACCTGTTCAAGAAAGCCTAGATCCTCTTTATGCAAGTCTGTGATGCGTTCCATGTCTCACATCCATACAACAGGACCGACTTCACATTTGAATTAAAAATCTTCAGCTTTGTCCGAAGTGAGATATCTCTGGTCTTCCAAATCTTATCCAAAGATATGAAAGTAGCCTATGCTTTTCCAATGCGGGACTTTATTTCAGCACCCATTCCTCCATCTCTGCCAATTATACTCCCAAGATAGCAGAAGGATTCAACGTTTTCTAGTGCCTTTCCTTCTATTGTGACCTGCTCCTTTCATTGTGCATCTGTCCTTAGGACCTTTGACCTTCAGGGGTGGATCCTCAATCCGACAGACTCTGATATGCTGTTTAAAACTGAAATCTTTGCTTGCATCTGTTCCTGGGTGAGCGACAGAAGCGCCAAGTCGTCTGCAAAATCCAGATCGTCCAACTGTGTCCATGGTGTCCACTGTATACCCTTTCTGTGTCCTCTGGTGGTTTCCTTCATCAGCCAGTCGACTGCCAATACAAAGAGGAACGGTGATAGTAAACATCCCTTTCTCACACCAGTCTTGATGTCAAAGCTGTCAATGAGCTGGCCATCATGTACACCCTGCAACTTGTCTCTCCGTACATACTCTTGATGAGATTCACCAACTTCTGTGGCATTCCGTGGTGTCTCATTATCTTCCATAGTGTTACTCGGTCTATACTGTCAAAGGCCTTCTCATAGTCAAGGAAGTTGATGATCAGCTGGGAGTTCCACTCCAGGGACTGTTCCACAATCCACAATAATACTCAGCGTAGCAATCTGGTCAGTGGTTTAGTGATTTTTCCGGAAACCAGCCTGTTCATCCCATAGTCTTGGATCCGTTGCTGTCTTGATTCTCTCCAGAATGATTCTGTTAGTATCATCTTAAAGCTTGTTTATTTGTCTTGCTTAAGATGAAAAAAAAACCCAACTAATGTATCTTGAATAGAAGTCGAGATGTTTGCGATTAAAAGAGGTAGATTTTAGAGGTAAAACACGCACCAATATGACCCAGTGCAGTTGCGAGCACCATAAAACACTTACCAAAAAAAAAAGGGTGAAAAAGAGCTAAAACAAAAGAGAAAATGACCTCCCAAATTTGGTGATTTCCAAAGCTTGAGATCGAGAGTCTTTGGAAACAGTAAATTTACTTTTATTTGTGCCTTTAACCAACGTTTTTCGGTAAAATACACACAGAAATTTGTTTTAAAATGAACATCCAAGGAGTGGATCCAAAAAACAAAACAAAAAATCAACAAAAATGTCCAAACGAATGGAAAAATGCCTATTTCTTTGATTTCATTATTTTGACAAGTGCCTGAATTCACCACGGTGCCTCACAAATGTACTGCTGATCTGCATGTGTGACAAATCTATATATCATTATAATACTTATAAAGAATAGTTTTGAAGTGCAAGGCATGAACGGATTCTTAAAAGAAGTCTCTTCTTAACAGCTGTCTTAGAAAAGTAAGTTACATACTACTCACACTATAAAAAAAAAAAAATCCTGTCTTTATAATACTTCCTGTTCATTGATCTGCAGATATCTAGATTTTCGTGCAAATTCTTTGGAAGTTTTTCCAATACTGAAAAAAAGAGCCCAGGTATTTTAAAGTTTTAAACAGGCTTTTGCTTGACCTTTTTATCAACACGAATAAAAATCATGAATACATTCAGAACACGTTTCAGGTTCTTTTTCCCAGTGGTGGAACATATATGAGAATCACTCCCCCCCCCCTTTCCTTCCAAAATATTAGAAAACATGGAGAAAATAGGTCTAGTGTGCCTGTGAGGGTGACAATAAGTTTTGTAGCTCGAAACGTATCACAGCTGCTGTGCCTCCATAATCACTGAGGATGTAGTTTTGATGTTTGCAAAATATTGTTTGCCTGATTGTGAATTGTTTTCTCTCTTTTTTTTATGTAGACTGACACAAATTTGAAATTGGGCCGAAACATGCGGGCAAGCAGTGGACTGATCGGTGCCACAAGACAAAAGGTGAGAAAAATAAGCAAATTGTAATAAGGTATTCACAAAGTTTTATTAGTAACTTAACTTTTAGTGTATGGAAGGTTATTCCGTATAATTTGCACGCAGCCAATTTTGTCTACCAATTTTTACTCATCATAATTTTCCTGTTAAATCTGTTTGCATAGGATGAATGCCAAACGGAACAGAACTGAATGCTCCATGCAATAAATGTAAAGTCTGATCATTGATGATTTAGATTAACTGGGGTTTTGTTGACTTTTCTTATGACTATTAACTTTAACAACCAAGGGATGGGTGGTAAAGTTTGTTTTTTACTTTCCTCTTGCAAAAGGTAGTCAGTTTTGCAGTGACTGGCTGTATTCTGTATCTCAGTAGCCTATTTTTTTTCTTTCAAGGTGTCTGTGATCGTCTGAAAATCTCACAACACAGTATTTAATTAAACTTATAGTTTTGTAGTTTTTGAAAATTGGAGGTACACCCCTCCCCCGCCAACATCCTCTTAGACACCTTGTAACTACTGAAGCTGTCTGGTGTCGTATTTAGATGGTAATTGCTTTCATCCTTTTGCCTTTAGGACATTCACGAGTTAATGAACACACGGAGACAACTACTGCAGCAGCAAAAGGAGCAAATAGAGCTGGTGAGTGAAGAGGAGAACTCTGAGCAAGCTGCGTCCATTCTGGTGAACAACCTCCTCCTTAAAGGCTTCCATATCTCTGCTCCGAGTGACTCGTCGCTACCTTCACCATTCCGTCTTCCTCAAAAGAATGAGGTGTCCAGCGAAGAAGAACTTCAGGCATCAGCAGAGAGGCAAAAGCTGATAGGAGCTTTTCACAGGGAACTTGTTCGTGTCCATGCCAAAGATACGTCAGATGGGTAAAAGGTTTAGAAAGTTGCTGAGAGTAATTTCGCCTCGTAATTTTCCTTTTCACTTTACAAGAAAATTCCTCAAACTTGAAAACTATATATTTTAAAATTTGTAGACATGAAACTTGCATAATAATCTCTGACGTACTATTTTTCATTTAAACTAGATTGAATAACTTCATAGATATATTTCAAGCACAGAGAGACATTATCAATATATGTATCTTAAAAAAGAGGTTACCGTAACATAAATGTTTTAAATTTTCAAATCATTATGTAAAGGTTAAAAAGGAAAGAAAAATGCTACTTTTTTAATCTGGTGTAAATTTTGGTTACAGTGGTATGCATATCTGAAATAATTCAAAAATAACATTGTGTCACAAAATACATATAATACTGCTTAGCACATCTGCAAATAAGTTTGGACATTAAAAAAACCCAACCATTGCTGGTCATCGCAGTAGTGCAATTGTTGAGCTATGTTCATCCTCGTTTGCTCAAGGACACACCTCGGTGGCCTCCTACCGTACTTAATAGTCATCATCATCAACATTGCTTGACATTATTTTCGAGCCTTCATCGCATTAATCACTAGGCCAATATATATATGCCTTGCTTTATTTCCTTTTTCAACAAAATTTTTCGTGACAATTCTTAAGATTATATTTATGTCAATTCAGAATTTCCTGACCTAGTGAAGGTTTCATTCAGTGATGAATGAATGTTTTTTTATTTGAACGAAACGAGAGGAGCGAAGAACTGAAGACTGCAGGAAATTTTTTAATTGATGTGACTGAAATTTTGTTGTAGGATTTAGATCATTAAGGCTGCCTTGAATCTACCTGTCAGCTCCAACCTGGGTTTAGTTGGATACACCATCCCAGAAGATCTTCTCCTTAGCTTTTCCAGTAAATGGGAATTGCTTTTTGAACCTTTCCGCAATAAAACATTCTGTCTCTTGCCATTCTGCCTGCCTGAGTTGTTTTGATGCCAAGCCAGGTTTTGTATGTCTTGTTCCCATCCTCTGTTAGGTCTCCTCTTCCTCTCTTTGCCTCCAGAATATGATTTTCGAGTGAATCAAGACTGAGGTACTCGATAAAATAACTTCCTGGCTCGGAAAACTAACTCACCAATTCTGTGTGAAAAAGCAAAGGACCTAACCAGCACACCATGAATGCTGGTTGAATATATCTTTACTTGTATTTGTGTGGATAGATTAAATTGATGCAGTAGAAGCCATATTATAATGTGATCTGCAAGGTCATAAATGTCTAACATGTTGCAAAAACTTCATACACTGGAGTCCAAAATACCTGACTAGGACATATATTTTTAGCTTCAACCATTTGACTTGATATCACTTTTTGGCCTTATTAATCCAAGCATATTAAAGTGAGGCTAAAACTCAATTAATGTTTATGGTTTTGAGGCATGCTTTGAAAATTGACAATAATATGTGCTCTGGATACCATTGTTAGAACTTTTATTATCCTCTTATCTGAAGGTAGGGTTTACTAAACATTTTCTTTGATATTTTATTTTTTTTTAAAATTTACTGCCATTCCATTTTTTCTTTATACTTAGTAGACTGAGAAAATAGGAAGAGTTCAAATAGGAATAATAGAAATTTCTTAAACCATATGACCCAACGGGTCCCTTTTAAAGACTTGTCCTGTCTTTTGAATTTGACCATTATTTTACATTGATATCTGAAGTAAAGCAGTTGTTAGTTTTTTTCAATGTTGTTGTTATTGATTATTTATTTATTTCTGGAGTTCTCAGTTCAATAGTCTCTATTGATGGTTCCCCTTACCCATTTAGCTATGTTATACCTGGAATCAAAGAGAGACTTGAGCATTACATGTGTAAGGGAAAGGGTGGAAAGAGGATTGATACATTCTTCTTTGAGCATATTTACCTGGTGTTGTGAACAGGGCCAAAATTGTTTACCAACAGCTTTGAACAGAGTTTTTAGACACGTTTTATTTGTGACACCTCAATGCATTTTGTTCTTTTTGGGTATATATACACAAACATGTATGTACACTTGACTTTTGTCATGAAATGTTATAAATTAATGAGAGGTCTTTCCACGCTCAGATGTGTACAAGCAAAGATTCAGTGAATGACTTCTAGAGCTGCTGCAGTTGATGATGTTCAAAGGCATATGATCATGAATGTCAACAGAGGATTTGCACTCTCTTTGCTTTTCCTTGCTAATAAATTGTTTAATTAAGAGTCTTTATGTTGATCATTGGTCTCCTCTTAATCTGTGTTGGAACTTGTCCCTATTCTTAAATTCGAGTTAGCTTTAGTATAGACATTTCATTCTATAACATCCCAATCCTGAATAGAAGCACAGCTTCTTTTCAGAATCAATACCAGTGCCTCATCGCTGGTATCGTGTGGGTTCAGCACAGTAGACTTCTCTAAGCTGGGAGAACTCTGTTTGAATGTCATGTCTCTGTATATGGCTTGAATAAGTTACTTGTATTGTATTCTGACATGCTGCATACCTGAGGTTTATAAGTGACCTATACTTTTATTATCACAGCCATTCTAGTTGGGCATTTTGCCAGGTGCCTGTTTTTAGGTAGATTCTACCTCAATGCTGTGTAATTTCACTTTGGCTGGGGATTTTTTTTTCTTTAGCTAACTGGCTGTTCTACATTTAATGGCAATGTTATAACTTTTCAGTTAAGTCAAGCCCATAAGGATTTTTGGTCACACAATACTGAAAATGCTGGTAGTGGTAGAGTTTGAGTCTGCATAAAGCTGGTATTCGTCTGATCAAAGCTGTGGTGTGAGCTATGTATCGTTTTGATTCAAGCGGAGAAGAGGTAAACATTATTGTATGCAGATCGTCTGGATCACTATGAGTCTAATTTAAACTTATGTGTGGATAACATTTCCTGACATCTTGATACTTTGAAATGCTCTATATTGAAATACGAGTAAAATATGAGGTATGGATGGCAATTGAAAGTTTTTCTATCAAGTAAATCAAGTTACGTTACACCTCTTGAGCCTTATCTTGTTTATTTCTCGGATTTGTTGTATGATTCTGATTCAAACAGTACCTTTATGACAATAATATTTGAGATCTGTGTTGTTAAACAGATATGAATTTTTGACCTTGTGAAATCCATTGTCTTTACAACCTGTGCATTTGGTATGTGGTCACAGCTTTTACTTATTTCATTGCGTTTCAACTTTGTTATGTACACCTAGGAAACTAGCTTTACTTGTATTCAAATGTTGAGTGTTTGATTGTTGCTGATATATACTTCCTTTACCTGTGTAGATGTACTCAAATTGCTTGTGCGGGGTACCAAAAAAAGATTTTTGTGATTTACTATACGTTATAGAACTATTGTTTGGTATTTTTATGTATAATGTGTGTATTATATAACTGCCTGTTTATACTGTTGTGATACTGTTTTTAATAAAGAGAGAGAGAGAGAGAGAGAGAGAGAGAGAGAGAGAGAGAGAGAGAGAGAAAGAGAGAGAGAGAGAGAAAGAGAGAGAGAGAGTTTGTGTGTGTGTGTGTGTGCATGCATGCATGTATTCGTGTGTGTATATGTGTGTGTGTGTGTGTGTGTGTGTGTGTGTGTATGTGTGTGTGTGTGTGTGTGTGTGTGTGTGGTGTGCACATGCGTGCGTGCATGTGTGTGTGCGTGTGTGTTTCAGCAAGTGCATTTTGGAAGGTTTGGGTGTGGTGAGAGAAGTATGAAAGAGAAAAGAGGTGGATAATAGAAAAGATCAGGTGTGTCTGTTGGAAAACTGGAACTCGACTTTCATATCTTTCCTTGTGATATGAATATCTTTTGTGGGTCAAATCTGCTATCGTTTATTTTGATTGGTTACACTGATTGAAATATGTAATTCATTATTATGAATTTTCTTCTTTGTTTTATATTTTCACTCCACCATGTTTTGTCTATATATAACCTGACACTATTAGACAGAAATGAGAAGACCCAAATGTTTGTTTCTTGTTTACTGTTTCGGTTTATCCAAAGTGTTTCTTTTTTTTTTCATTCTCTTTTGAATTAGTTTTCCACTCTTTTTCAGTTCCATGTAGGTATATCAGACTGAACATGTATAATGAACCAAAGCACCCTTCAACCACCCTTGTTGCATTCTCACTTATGGTTGCAGCCTTGACAACTTATTAGAAACTGAATAGAATGATGGTTCATGAGTTAGTTTCAAATTTGGTAGTGCTCAGAAGCTTTCGGTTTTACATTTTATCATAATTTTTGGAACAGTTTTTCTCTTGGCCTGGTTCTCTAAAGGAGACCTTTCAGACCAAAAAAAATACAGTGTCTGTGTTTTAGTGGTTAGAAGCTTTGCTGTCGCATGCAGAAGACCTGATTATGATTACCCTGTGGGGAGAATAGTTATAGAATAGAGTGTCTCTGTGTCTTTGCTGGACGAAGAATTCCTCTCAGCCCAGGCTGCCCTGACAAGCGGGGTTGAAGTCTGTGCCTTAAATGATCTTAATTGTGTTGATTGGGGCGTCAAACACTTACATAAATTTGAAAAAAAAAGCAACAACGCCCCCCCCCCCCTCCCCCGTTGTTTTCTGCTTCTGTAAGACATAGATGCAACCCATCTGTGATCTCGCAGGTGACCCCAGATCTGCACACTAAGTCAAGTACATTAACATTCTAAACAAGAGGGGGGGGGGCAACTTTACTTCTACTGACATTGATCTATTGGAGCGTTAAACTTTAACAAGGGGGCTCTTGTGGTCTAGAGGTTAAGGTGTTGGTCTCTCATTCAAAGGTCCAAGGTTCGAATACGGGTAACAACCGAACAATTTTTTTCTCTAAAATTGTCTTCTTTCACCTCCTTTCCTGGTCTCTAGCAATGCTCTATCGTCTGATTTCGTATCATCTTTCTGTCCCCACCCTCTCTCCTTTGCCCCCTCAGCTCCTGACTCTTTCTGCAGCATTTCTACCGCTACTCCTTGGCTCATTCTTACTGCTGTTTCAGCCACACCCCTGATCTTCTGGTGGGAAAGATCTACACCTAGCCTTCCAAGTTTAATGTGTCATATGACCTTATGCAGTTGCAAGCGCGGTAAAAAAAACTTACCAAAAAAAGAAAAAAAGAAAAGAAACTTTAACGAAACAAGAAAGAAAAAAGCGACGTTGTGAATGAGGATGTCATATTTATTCCTTCGGGAAGAGCGTTTATATTGATTATTATCTGACATGAAGCAAAAACAAGAGAGAGTATTACACGAGGATATTATGTGGAAAAAAAGACACAGCTACTTGTACTCATGGAAGAAAGCACTAGTACTAAATTCATGCAGGCGTCATTTCATTATGTACAATTATCGTTTCTATTTGGTGGGG
>NW_004798508.1:89918-91790 GCF_000002075.1 Aplysia californica | reverse complement strand
ATATATATAAACAAGCAGAGTGTACATAATATATTGTCATTTATGTTTAGTAGATTAAATGTAATAGAACTTGTAAGCTTATTTATTCATTCATTAATAGACATAATGTTTTTCCCACACATTTTTAAACGTATCATGGGTATTTACTTACAGAATCAACGTATTTATTCCCTGGCAATGTCGTTGTGAATACATCAACAATATCAACTATACCCCCACCCCCAGGGCAGTGCAACTGATTATGTATTTTGGCCATTCCCAAAGGGGGATGTGAATATGTTCTTATGCACAGTTGAAGCGTATAGGCTGATTTATCAATGTCATACTCATACTGTGCCGGAACAGCATAGAGGGAACTGCTGCTTTTTCTTTCCTCTTCCTTACTATCGTTACTTTTCCTCTACTTCGTTTGTATGTTTGTCACTCTCTTGTGAACTGCTGTTTCCGGGGTGCCTTACTAATCGAAGCGGACTTTGTGCTGTTAAGGCTAGAGAGATGAGCAGTGTAAGCATGATTCCCTGTTTGGACTTCTCTGTTGACATCCACCCCTTTGAGGTCATATTATGACCTTATGCAGTTGTGAGCGTCGTAAAACCTTACTAAAACTAAATAGATACTGCAAAGAGTCTGCCTGCTTGCAATACTAGTAGAAGTGAACCCAAGGACATAGAATCTAGCGGCAATGCAATACAATGTAGGCTATTATCTTTTTGCTGTGTGGGGCACTAGCCTGTAGTATTCACACTATTGTATTATTGTACAGCACTTAATCCGTTTCGTAAGCAAATTTCTCTGCTTTGGGGAGATATTGATCTAATAATAATAATTTTAAAAATAAAATAATAATTACATTCGTATAGCGCATATCCACTCTCTACTGCATACTTAATACCCTTTTCAACTAGGTACTATTACCCCAGCATTATGTTTGTACATTGTTCTTGTTCTTGTTCTTGTTTCAGGAAGAAACATCCCTGCACTCCGGACATGTCCATTGATGCTCCGTTGCTCTCTCCAAAATGTTGCCGAGGGTCCTTCCACTGATTGTGCCAGCAACGATACTAGAGAGAGTTTGTACATTATATATGGGTGAATTCCCCCCCCCCCCTGCAAAAGATAATCAGTTTTGCTGTCGCAGGATGCAATTTGCATCTCTCTATACCATTTTTTTTTCTTCCAAAGTGTCTATGATCGTCAAGAAATCTCGCCACACGGTATTTAGTTGAACAAATTAATAATTTTGTAATTTGTAAAAGTAAAGTACCCCCCCCCCCAGGGCCCATAATATGTCGTTTTGCGTACCGATGATCACAACCAGTTGTTTCCTGGTCCTGCCAATCAGGTCAAATCAGTTCCGAATGAATGGGGTGGGGATTGCATTTTGACTTTGACCTGGTCTTGTGAGGAGAAAAGCTTTCTGTATACGATGTACTGTGTTTTTTCTTTGAGACTCTTCAAAGTTTCTCTTTCCCTCTAATGTGCCCGGATGTAGTGCAGGAGCGAGAGCGTCGAGACCAGGGCCCACGTAGTCCGCCCCTGAAGGGCATTTGCGGAATCTGAAAAGTAGGGAGAAGAATGGCGTGGGTAGTGTCAAGAGAAGTGATAAGTGGCACGTGCGAGTGATGTGTGTGATTTAGAATTGTTCCCCAAACCTGAGCGTTTCAACAGTTATGAGTAATAGTTGCTGTGGTATGGTAATGGTAGTGCATACTGTGGGTGGTGGCAGTGGACTTTGCAGCAGCAGTAGTAGTATCAGCAGCAGCGATAGTGGTAAAAAAGAAGAAGAAGAAGAAGAAGAAAAAGAAGAAGAAGAAGAAGAAGAAGAAGAAGAAGAAGAAGAAGAAGAAGAAAGAAGAAGGAGAAAGAGAAGTA
>NW_004798508.1:86927-89160 GCF_000002075.1 Aplysia californica | reverse complement strand
CCCAGGGCAGTGCTACTGACTGAAGTGTTCCTATGCACAGTGGAATTTTAAATTGGCAGATTTATCCCTGTCATACTCATACTGTGTCGGGACAACATAGGGGGAACTGGTGCTTTTTTTGCCCCTCATCTTTACTACCGTCATTTTTCCTCCACTTCTTTTGTATGTTTGTCACTCTCTTGTGAACTGCTATTTCTGTGGTGCCTTGATAGTGGAAGCTGACTTTGTGCTGTTGAGGCTAGAGAGGTGAGCAGAGTAAGCCTGATTCCCCGTTTGGACTTCTCTGTTGACATCCTCCCCTTGGCGCTCATATGCCTTATGCAGTTGCGAGCGCCGTAAAACCTTACTAAAACAGCAGAACGCCCAGCTAGGGATTGGAACCTGGCCTACATGCTCCGCATAATCATACATGATACCAACTGAGCTAATAGTGGGATACCACTGGACATCTATACTCAGAGGCTCTTCTCATGCGGTATTTCCTCGGGAGGGGCAGCATTTTAGCTGTGAAAAGGACCGCCTGTCCAAGACAATCACCTGTACAAATGACCACTTATCACTTCTCCCTATGTGTCCAAGAAAATCACCAATGTAGGATGACTAGTTTTCTACCCAACAATGAATGATGGTCTTAGGCAGGAACTATTTACCCTTATCATTGCCTCCCTTCACGGACTGATGGGTGAGATCCACAACATTTTCGTCGTCACCATGGTAACTGGCATCTGTTGACGAATGAAGAATGATAGCGTGATAAAACAAGCACACGGCATGTGTATTGATAATGATTGTATTATATCAGCCACGAACAAACCATATTGTGCACTGGTGACTGAATGGCACCAACAGGGTTAAGATCCCCGGAAGAAATAGCAGATGGGAAACGACGAAGACGAAAACGAAGTGGGCAATAGTAAAAAGTTGTTTCTTGTTCTCAATCCGGCGTCGTACACAGAAAACCTGAGTTCGATTCCCGTGTTGGGACAATTTTCTAGAATATCTCTGTCTTTCTGCTGGGACGTTGTATCCCACTCATCCCAGGTTGGCCCTGGCAGACAGGGTCGTAGATCACCTCTCAAATGATCTAAATTGTGTCTATATGGGAGTAAAATCACTTACATTTAAAGAAAATTGTCGTGGTCTATCTTTCCTCTTTTCCTTTCTGTCATTTTCGTTGATTTCCGGTCCAGTCGAGAAGCTCGCATTCAAAACGTGTCTATGATGATTGTAAAAATCATATTAATGAACAAAGTAAAAATGTGGCAGTTTTCAAGGGAAAGAACGAGGTGAACACAAGCGCCCATCCCAAAGTAGAGAAGTAGAAATGCACAGTCATGCATGAAATAGTTGTGGAGAAACAACAATAGCAACAACAACAAGAACAACAGAAACAACAACAACAACAACAACAACAGCAACAACAACAAAAACAACAACAAAACAACAAAAACAACAACAAAACAACAAAAACAACAAAACCAACAACAAGATGGATTAGTATAAGAAGCTAGTCGCATAAAAGAGCCCAGAACGAGACGAAGCTAAATACTGTCTAACCATGTGACGTCTGTGCTTTCATCAGAGTGAATATAACGGACCGCATATGTACCAATACATGGTCTCTTTGTGTTTACGAATTTTAGAAACATGTAGAAGTCGCATTCTAGCGTTATGCAAAGTTTCTAGAGCACATGTAAACGTGAGGGTCAATAATAAGGATCACAAAAGAAGTGGACCAAATGTAGGGTTAAAAACATCTAACAGGGTGTCGGCGATGACAGACAAGATATGCCGGGACCATAGACCTGTATTACGACACCCTAGATAGAGCACTGTGACGTAATTCCAGGTCAATATGAAGAGCACCATTTGGCTCAGTTCGGAGCCAAATGAAGGACAAGCGTGTGCTCCCGCTTGACTAAAATGGCAGTTTTTCCCCTTTCATTTGGACATCCACGGAGACCACTTCAAAGTCTTTGTAGAAAGCTAAGGACAGCGGCCATGACAGTGCTCGGTCTAGGGCATTATAATTCAAGCCGTAACTGACCTTTCTCGCAGGTACGGACCCGTAGAGTATCTAGGTCCCCTATATATCGCTGTAATGTCTGGTCTCCCTCTAGAAAACAGCCAGCCGACTGTAGGGCATGCTCAGCGCAGCCTATGCTGAGCTGCATGAACCTGGAAGTACACAAACACAATATGATGAGTCAATATAAACTTCGAACCCCCCCCC
>NW_004798508.1:83069-84460 GCF_000002075.1 Aplysia californica | reverse complement strand
GTAGCTAAATAAGCTTAGGACATTCATGTAAATTACCTTGGGGCTATTTTATCAAAGCTATAGTATGGCTATAAATGCCCACATAGACATAATAAAATAAACACAGCGAGGTTGTGTAAATGGAGCTTAAGTCACAGAGAACGCCGCGTGGGCCTGCTCTCCTGATCTGTATCTTCGCTAAAGTATGGCAATAATCGCCCATATTATAGTCACAATATATAAACACTATGAGGTTATCTTTTTTAGATGTTTGTAATATGTGTTTTTACGCCCCCATGAACACAGTTTAGATTATTTAACTTTTAGGAGACGGGATTCGACTCTGCTTGTCAGCATCAACCAACGATAAAAAGGATAGAACGTCCCAGCAGAAAGACCGAGGTATGCCTTACAAATTCTCACCACCGTGGTATCGAACTAAAATTTTCTGTGTGGGATGGCGAGACACCTAATAGTTACACCATAGACGTTAGTGCGGTATCCTAGCTGTAGTATGACTCCACTTGCCCATATAGACATATTATGATAAAAGTAATTTAAATTACTGACAGACATACATGCTGATGAAGGCAGACAAACAGACAGAAAGACTGGTGAAGGAAATATAAATGACAGACAAGCAGTCATATAGATTGCTTACGTGCACAATAGTGACAGGTTTGCCGTGTGGAGAGCAGGAAAGAAGGTCATGTTAAATGGCACGTAGCAGTCTTGAAACTGTTCCACACACTGGTGAGCTGTCATGCCGTTGTCTGGAAAAGAAAAGACATGTTCAAAATTTAGTATGTACACAAGAAAAGCCTGTTAAAGACGAGTTCCAACATCTTTATAAATAATGAAAAATAATGCTACGCTGAATAGAAATGTTTGAAACCTTGCAAGGCTTAGAATTATCATATTCAACTCGACTCTCTTAAAACTTCTGAACATGGAAACTACACCAATAGTAGCATAGTGAACCGCGACTTATTTTAACATCAAAAGACCCCAGAGACTAATTTTCGACTTCCTCTACTACTACCACTACTAAGTGCACAATGATCACACCTTATGAAAAAATCACATGTGTTTTGACAATGCAAGTGGATTCTACGTATATATTGTAAGCTAAACAAAATCATAATCATAACAAAATAATTCCTTCAGGGTGGCCGATCACTAACTCAGAATAACGAAGTTCTACCCGACATTTCTTGCTGTTTTGAGTTAGTAAGACCATGTGATCAGAAATTGAATACTCATTTATCTACTCTATCAAAATCGTAAGATAATTCGGATGAGTCGTTATCAATATATTCAAAAAATTGCATTAGAAAACGCTTGATATTTTGTGGAACTGAAAACTTTTTGAAGTCAAATTTCTCAAAACAAGATCTAGGTACTGAGCAGAT
>NW_004798508.1:77315-78557 GCF_000002075.1 Aplysia californica | reverse complement strand
ACACACACACACACACACACACACACACACACAAACACACACAGACACACACACAGACACACACACAGACACACACACATACACACATGTATTGTGTGTATGTACAGTGGCATCTAAAAGAAACTCGGAAACGTATCCCCACAACCCACTCGTGCAGCATACCAATTTTACGCATAGATCTGGCTTTAAATTGGTATGCAGCATGAGTAGATAGTGCAAAGCATCATCTGACAAATTACGTTTTTTATCTACAACAGGAGTCGCCCGAGATATTTATGGCCACTTAAAATTGACCTTGAAAAATCATGCTTTGCAAAATTGTGTGAAATTAAAGAAACGTAAAAGTGTTATTGTGCTTGTGTTGAGATTCAGATAGAAACAGGTCTGTTGAGCCAGCACGCGGCACGTTATATAATGCAGTGGGGAAAACAAGAACAACAAGATATTTTTGACATCGGATAGAGGGTAACATTAGACAGTAAGAATAGCGATCTCTCTGTTCCAATGTCTATACAAGCCAAAAGACAGCCATAAAGCTGACATCCCAAAGACGTCGCCTGTTCGTTTGTCTACATTTCCGCATTCCCAACTAAATGGCTCAAGTTCCTAGTTTGGACCGTGGACTGAAAACGTAGACTTTTTGGAGGAGGAAAATTGTGTTAAATAATGTGGGGGGCTTCTTTTTTGGCTCCTGGAGAAAGTGCATAATATACTGAGGTATTCTGGCAAAAAATTCAGCTCGTTTTTGGGCGTTTATGATTCGATGCACCTATGTATATTGCATATACAAACAGACATATACATACATGTGCGCAATAGGGGGCTGGGGAGTTCTAAAGTGTTTGTAAGTTTGTGACATTGATTTGGTGAATATTAATTTTGCTTTTCATGGCTTGTTGCCATCATAGGAAATGATGATTGTATGTGTTACTATACATTGTTGTTATTCTTAGCTTGCATTTCTGAAGAAGGAGAATAAGTAGGTAGCAAATTCAAACAAACAAACAAACAAAATAAAACAGAAACAAAAATAATAAAACAAAACAACAAAACAAAACAAAAAATAAAAACCCCAAAAAAACCCAAACCCCGTGATACAAGGAGGACATTTAGACATCATGAAGAAATTGAGAAAGGATTGATGAATGAGATGGATAAGAAGCAGTCAAGCAGACGGTGAGGTACACACACTGACAGGTAAACATTCGGAAAAAAGAAAGACCGAGAGAGAGAGAGAGAGAG
>NW_004798508.1:74064-75664 GCF_000002075.1 Aplysia californica | reverse complement strand
AAGTTGTCTTCTATAATTTGCTTCAACCAAGACTTCTTCATTTGTTTTTCTAGCTCTCCATGGGATACGTAGCATGCGTCTTATGAACCACAACTCTGTCGCTACACAATTGTTCTTTCTAGCTGTTTGTTGATTGTTCACACCTCGCACCCGTATAATAGGATTGGCTCAATGTAACTCTTCAGTGCTCTTTTTCTCGTTTCCGGTGACAGATTGATGTTTGTTAGTATCTGTTTCATCTTGCGGAAGGTTGCTTTTGCTTGGCAAATGCGGCTTTTAATTTCGGTGTGACATCTACCATCTGATGATATAATGGTAACCAAATATTTAAAATGTTGTACATGCTTGAGAGTGGTACCATTGACTTTGATATAGGTACTGACCCGAAAAAACCTTTACCCGGGGAAAAGCCTATAACTCTCCACCAAAGTTCACAATTCACACAAACATTGATTGGAAGCAAGCTGAACCATTCGAAAGGAGAAACACATAATAAAAATAACAGTACCTCGGAAGCAGCCATGGCTATTCCGAAGATACAGTTCACTTTTGACAGACACGGAATCTCTTCTGTAAAAGGTTTGGAATTAACACCAAAGACCGCAAGAAAATACCAAGTAAAGTAACAATACATGTACATGTACTTAAGTTGGTGGCAGACTTCAGGCCTCATGATTCTCTTGAAAATAATAACAAGAGATCAAAAACTTGGGTCACCCTGAGAATGCGGCAGTAGCGATGGAGTCTGTGAGCGAAGAGCCCAAATAGTCAGTTCATCGTCATAGTATTGAATTAGATCTAACCATTGTTAGAGAATCTGTTCGGCGCATGTTGAAGTACGATCTGAAGTTTAAACCGTACAAGATCCAGGTACATCAAAGACTGAGCAAAAGGAAAATGTCATAAGGAATTTCGTCAAGCGCCTCAGAGCGCGTATCGCCCTAACGGAGAGCACATGGAGCATTGTGCTCTACCTTCCTTCAAACTTGGAAGTTTTATTTGTACATTTGTCACATTAAATCCCGATGGTGACCAATCTGTGAAATCTTGTGTTTCTATCTCTATTTCATCCGTTTTTATGGATGTCTCCGTGGGTGAAGGTTTTTTTTTAAGGTCACCTGGTATTTCACAGCAGGAAGGAAGAAAAATGGGTTGGGAGAAAGCAAGTGCCATGCCTCTCAAGGAGTGGAAACCTTCTAGGATCGGCAAAGAATTGAGAACTAGCTGCAGATCTCCCAGAGTGGTGGAACTACCCTTTCATGATCAAGAGATCAGGTCTCAAACCAGATATCGCCAAAATAATCCTAATCTAGATGACTGTTCCATTTGAAAATAGGATAGATTCACAGAACCAGTTCAAGTTGGCAACAAATGAATATTATTACCTCTCGAATCAACTCCAAGGTGAGGGTTATAGCTTCAAGGTCATTCCAGTAGAAGCTGGTTTCACGAGGGTTTGTCGCAGCTTCAATCAGCGCCAGGAACAAAATAAAACGCTTTGGAGTCATTCTGCCACAAACGCTAATGGTGGCATTAATTCCTCCATAGTCGCTCTTATTATCCCGTTATCTTTTTTCTCCCCCCCCCCCTCAATTCTCTC
>NW_004798508.1:70472-71655 GCF_000002075.1 Aplysia californica | reverse complement strand
TCTCTCTCTCTCTCTCTCTCTCTCTGTGTGTCTTGCTATCTTTCACTCTCTGTCTCTCTCCCCCACTCAATCTCTTTGTTCCTTTTTTTTGCTCCTCACTGTCCCATTATTTACTCTGTGCAAGATACAACAGCCCTTAAACGTACATACTCGTTCACAAACGTGTCAGACATCAAGACTTTGTGACTTTGTGCTGTTGAGGCTAGAGAGGTGAGCAGAGTTTGGACTTCTCTGTTGGCATCCACTCTTGGCGTTCATATGACCTTATGCCGTTGCGAGCGCCGTAAAACCTTACTAAAACAAACAAAAAAACCCATCAAGATACTTGTACTCTCGAAAGTTAGATTTTTCTCGTCTGATACTCGCATCCCATTTGTCTAGACATCTACAGTATTATTCCTGTTGTTCCTGTTGTTTTATTCTAAATGTTTAACAAATGCATTGGCCTTTAGGTCATGTTTCTTTTTGTTGATGATAAAATCCTTTTAATCACAATATCGGTAATATTAAAGGGAAAATTCCATTTGAGGCAATTTCAGGAAGTAAAAAGGAGATTTACGGCAATAACACAATGTTTGAGGAAAACATTGGAGTGTGGTCAACATGCAATAGTTTGGGAATATAATCAAAATCGTGCATGAATTGTTCCTGCCTTTTAAAAAGAATTTACTCTGCACTGTGTCTTGCTCGGCGTCCATAGTGAAACGAATGGGCACTTCATTGTCGCACATTGCAAACTTGAAGGGACATTTTTTATCGGGCGTTTTGTTGTATTCTTCTTAGCCCGGGTTGGCCCTGACAGGTAGGGTCAATGCCTAGCTCCTACTTTAGGTGGTTTCAAATGCTTTCGGGGAGGGGGGGGGGGCGTAAAACGTATACGTTAAAAAATAGACAACAAACAACAATAACAACAGAACAAACAAAAAATGAAAATAAACACCAGTGTCCCGCCAGTGTCAGGGTACAAGAGCACTGACCCTGAAGTGACACGAAAACAGAGGGAAAATAAGCCAGAGGAACTTGGCATTCAGATTCTCGGTGATCCCTGCAGTGCGGACCATAGTGTGAATTGTTTGTTCGGGAAAAGAAGAAAGTGAAGGACAGATGGACAGAGATAACACCGGAGGAGGAGAAGAAGAAGAAGAAGAAGAAGAAGAAGAAGAAGAAGAAGAAGAAGAAGAAG
>NW_004798508.1:66489-68083 GCF_000002075.1 Aplysia californica | reverse complement strand
AAAGAAAGAAAGAAAGAAAGAAAGAAAGAAAGAAAGAAAGAAAGAAAGAAAGAAAAATAAAATAAAATAAGAATTTTTTTTTTTAAAATCAACTCTCTTCTATGCCTTACATCAGCGATCAATCATCAATACTAACTACTAACAAGTGCCAAAATGTACTCTCTGCACTCGAATCATGAATTTTCTTTCCTATCCTACAGTTCCTGGAGCCCATGGAGATCAGGTGAGTCGCGCATGTTTTACAATGGATGTTTGGCCGACACCATAGAATCTCATGAAACAACAAGCCACACATAACAGTAATTTGACAACGTTTAGTACGCAAGATGGCTTGGGCCCATAATATTATCAGCATCAACTATTGTGAGATGCAAACCACTATCGAGTCAGTGCATAGGCCAGTACGGCACAAAGAAACCTAACAAAAGGTGCCGTGAGAAATCTGGGCAAGACCGGTATTATATCTCTACATGATGCAAATCTGCTTCATCTGGTCCAGTCATCCAGTCATCCAGTCATCTGATATATCCCTGGCGTTAATTTGTCATCCATTCGTCTGAATCCTTTCGGGCTATTCTACGGTAACTGACGGACCATTTGGACTATGCATTCTTACAACGATAACACTGTAATTCAATCATCATCATCCGGTGCCTTGCCGACTGGCGTGGGCGATCATGGACCTCCACTTCCATCTGTCTTTCGAAGCAGCAATGGTGTCTGTTGTTCTTGCTGCTCCCAGCCATGTTGTCATCTTGTCCAGTATCTTTTCCCTCTGTCTGCCTCTACCTCTCTTTCCATCAAACTTTCCTGTTGTTACAATGTTTTCCAATGCTTCTTTCCGCATTGTGTGTCCGAAAAAATTTGCCTGTCGTTTTCTTATATTCGTGATAAGTTGTTTTCTATAATTTGCTTCAACCAGGACTTCTTCATTTGTTTTTCTAGCTGTCCATGGGAAAAATAATTCAATATCAATTAATTTATTTCAACTCTAAATCATCAGAACATTTGAGAGACATATTAAGGATCATGTTAAATGCAGTCATTTGAAAGAAAAGTACTTTATGCGTCGGTGGCCTAGTGGTTAGGCTCTCGGACTCGCAACCGCAAGGTCGTGGGTTCGAATCCTGTCAGAGGCCCGACGTTGTGTCCTTGGGAAAGGCACTTTACACGATATTTCCTCACTTCACCCAGTGGAAATGGGTACCCAGCTATAGACAGTGAAAGATCTTGTCAGTTTGATAGTGTTTGAGCGTGTGAAATCCGCAGCTTGCACTGTATGCTTCCCGGGAAGCTGAGAATGTTTCGGAGTGTTCTATGGTTTGCTGGGGCAATAATATAGTGTAAAGCGCATAGAGCCTGCTGTTGAGCGGGGATATGCCCTATACAAATGCTATCTATTATTATTATTATCATTATTATTATGCAAATTCCGTGATGTGTTTAGTTTCGGTAACTGATGGGACAGAAAAAATACCTAATTTATCACGTCCGTTAACGTGGAACAGCCCTTAATAGAGAGGTTGACCAGGCATCAGAGTATGTTTTTCAGACATACAGAAAACTATTGAAACTGGAAGGAAATGTTCGCCCG
>NW_004798508.1:64953-65977 GCF_000002075.1 Aplysia californica | reverse complement strand
GTGTGTGTGTGTGTGTGTGTGTGTGTGTGTGTGTATGTGTGCATGTGTGTAAATTTTGCTTGCCAGGTAAATCTGAACGAAGGTTCACAAAGGGAGTGAAAAAAGGATAATGTTGGTAATTTACGCCTCCATCGACCCAAATTAAATCATTTAGGAGGAGGTACACCTGGACCCAGCCTGTCAGGGCCAACCCAGGCTAAAAGGAATACAACGTCCCAGGAGCAAGAATGAGATACTCTGCTGACATTCTCCACACATGGAAAGCGAACTCGGGTCTTTTGCGTATGGAGATGAAGTGTCTAACCGCCACACAAGAGAGGCCCGTCCAATGTAGTGAGTCTCTCTTCAAAGAAAAGACTTTTCTAATTCTGATAAAGCCACACCAAAAGAAACGGAATGTTTGTAGTAGAATGGGAATGGAATTTAACAATTTTAAAATGTCAAATATGAATGACTGAAAAAAGAATCACCAGTGAAACTAAACTAAACATTAAATAGATACATATTATGAGGCGACAGTTCAACACCTTAAGTTAAGTAACTTTCAGCTCCTCCGGTAGATCTTGGAACCTTTCTTTGGTTATCGTATGTTTACGCTCTCTTTAACACAGTTCTAGATCATTTTGTAAGCGTGTCTCATCTGACAGAGAGAATTAATGAGTGTTGTTTTAAAGAGTGTGGGCCTCTATTAATAATATCTAATCGTATAATACATTACTACCTTTACGACAGAAGCGTGCTGGTATGACTGTTTTTTACATTTCTTTTTATAGTACGTTTTCTTTTTACTGGTAGTGACGACAAAAGGCGGGATAAAAAAAAAAGCTGCGTAATTTACACAGTACAAGATGGGCGTTGCCCAGTCTTACTGTAGCGAGACGGGTGACAAGTGACGTTGTGTCCGTACTCGACACCACTATACAATACGTGTCAGTGTTACTGTTGGTCTGGCACACTTAGGAGCTGGACAGATAGATAGATAGATAGATAGATAGATAGATAGATAGATAGATAGATAGATAGA
>NW_004798508.1:62767-63831 GCF_000002075.1 Aplysia californica | reverse complement strand
AGAGAGAGAGAGAGAGAGAGAGAGAGAGAGAGAGAGAGAGAGAGAGAGAGAAAGATAGGGGGGGGGTTTGAAAGAAAATCCGTAAGACGGATACGTTGTGAGTGAGATGAGCTCATAGTCTTGAACATGTCTGTTGTATCCCGTTACTGAGTAATGTGATACCATTTGAAATACGAATTTCTTGAGCAAACTCGACCAAATAGGTCATTTTGAAGACAGAACAGTGGTCTTGTTATGAAAAACTTTTCAAACAAAACATTAAACTATGCTTAAAGTTTAAGAAAATGTATTCTCTGGCTTTTTGTTCAATAATGTAGATCCATTGCCTAAACCACCGTTGATATTGTTAGTTGTCCAATACTTTGCTACAATCGTGATTTGTGACGGAAAAGACTTGAGGTCAACACATATTATTGTAGGCCTACTTGGAAACGTCTATCCGTGATAATATTGTTTATTAATGTTTTACATCTTTTCATCGGAATTTAGATAATATATATATGGGAGAGATCTGTTTCGACACTGTCCGAGAAGGCTAATCCAAGCTGAGTGGGACATTATATCTCGGCATAAGGAAGGATCGAGCGAGAACATAATCCTTCTTCACTTGGGAATCGAATTCAGGTCTTTTTGCTTGTAAGGCGAAGAGCAAGACTACTGCATGGCTGATACCTGTTGTGAACTAAGGGTTCTGACGAATAGCACAGTTGTTTTGTTGTTGTCGTTGTTTTTATTGTTGTTGTTGTTGTTGTTGTTGTTGTTGTTGTTGTTGTCGCTGTTGTTGTTGTTGCTTTTGTTGTCGTTTGGTTTTATTTTGATGCATATTCGTTTAGCATTTTGGAAATCTAGTGTTGGTGAGGTTGGTTATTCATCTTTTTTTCTTTGGGGAGGGGGCAACCATGATTCGGGAGCGTAGCTTGGACCGAGACGATTTTCGTCCCTCCCAACACTGGTTGTGCCTCACGTTCAGGTTGTTGTTCACCTGCAAAGTCTAACCTGATGGTACCCCAAAAACAACAGTCCGTGTACATTCTCTCATTCTCTCTCTCTCTCTCTCTCTCTCT
>NW_004798508.1:60039-62614 GCF_000002075.1 Aplysia californica | reverse complement strand
ACACACACACACACATACACACACAATCAGACACACACTCATACACACTCGCATATATACACACACACATATGGAAACATGAGGATCTATTATAAAAGAAAGAAAGTAAGCAACATTGAAAATGTATCAAGCCGCTGTCAAAGATAATAATATAGGAGTCCCAGAAGTCTTACAGAGAAACAAGTTTTAAAGAAGGTGAGGAAAAACAATAGAATGCGTAGGGAAAACCCCCACAAGTTTTTACTTAAGGCGCAAGAAGCAGCAATCTGAAACGACATGAGATAATTTTATCAAATAAACAAAAAAGTGGCTGGAAACTCTGGAAACTCATCGGAGGGACAAGTAGAAAAGATAAATGGCATAATGGCAACAGCATTAAAATCTGGAGAATGCAGTTATATACGTGTTGATTTCTAATCTTCAAGTAAAAAAAAAGTACAAATGAATTAAGAACACCCTAAAGAACAGGATATAATATATAGGTTAATTTCATAATATACACGTTGTGTACACTGATAAAGATCTAGTGACAGCGCTCTCCTTGATATTTTCTTTTCTTTGTTTTTTTTGTTTGTCAAACGGTTCTATATTATGTAGCTTGTACGTATTTTCTTAGAATCATGTGCTGGCCGGTGACTGGAGAGCGCTACTGCAACCTTTCTTTTCTCTCCCTCCTTTGTTCCCTATCTGTCTGTTTCATTTTTGTCCCTGCATTAAGTCGATGCTTTTCTTTTCGCTCCAACAAGCAAGCAACCCCCCCCCCCACCCTAACCAACAAACAAAGAAACAGGGTCACTCGCTGAAACACAGATGCTGAGGCTGAGACATAAATTGCTTTGGGGACTTAAAAAAACAACAACTCCCTTTGATGTTGATATGGGCATTGGGCATAGGGCACGGACCGTGGGTATTTATCTTTGTCGAGACAGCAACTAATAACAACTGATAACAACTGATAACAACAAATAGCAACAGATAACACAAAAACACTTTGATTCTAGCCTTTAAAAAAATCAATTTTCACGTGATCAACCGGGCCCCTACTTTACGTGCACAACTCTGAGCAACTACCAGAAGTATCAATGTTATTATTCTTTAGCGATGTTTTTGTGTTTCCATTAAAATCGAAAGTAACAATTCTTCGAGGAAAAAAACCAACAACTAAATTAAGACGTGTGTGCTGATATTTGTAGTTATTTTGTTGTTATCAGTTGTTATTTGTTATTATCATTGTTATCAGTTCTATTTGTTGTTATCTCGACAAAGATACATAGGCCTACCGATGTAAGACTACCTTAAAAACCAAGTAAAAAACAACAAAATTAGGATGTTTGTGGTGATATTTGTCGTTATTTTGTAGTTATCAGTTGTTATTTGATGTTATCAGTTGTTATCAGTTGTTATTTGTTGTTATCTCGACAAAGATAAATACCGTAGACCGACGCCTGTGGAGTAGCGCTTCGCTTGTTGCACGCAGGAGAATCGAGTACCATTTCCGAACTGCTGAACATTATTATATTATAGTAATAATAATAATAATAGATAATATTTTATAGCGCAAATTCCGTGCTCAACAGCAAGCTCTATGCGCTTCACAATCTATACTCTTACTCCAGCAAACCTGAGAGCATTCTGAAACAACCTCAACTTCCCGGGAAGCATATAGTGCGAGCAGCCATTTATAGGCTCTAAAACACTACTATACTGACACGATTTTTCGCTGTCTATGGCCGGGTAAACCTGGGTGAAGTGTGAAAAATTCGTCTACAGTGCCTTTCCCAAGGACACAACGTCAGGCCCGCGGCGCTGCTCGAACCCCCCCCCCCCCCCCCCCCCCCACTTGCACTACGTTTGGTTCCTTTGTCTTGCTTTTGATGAAAACATACCCATTTCTCTTGAATGGAAGTCGAGATATCTTCTATTAGAGGAGGTGAGTGCCGCTTCTTGTCAAAGGCAACATTAGCGAGAAAATGTCCACCAAAGTTTGGTGACTTCCAAAAATTGAGCATCCTTGGAAATCACAAAATTTAACATTAATGTTAAATCTATATTTTTACAGTAAAACCCACACAGGATCGTGTGGTTAAACCTACTTAAAAGAAGCCCAATCTTTAAAAAAAAAAGTATTAAAAATGAACATGGACATTTCCGTCTGGTCGGAAGAAATTGATATCGATTTCTTCGATTTCTGTATTTTGACGAGCGCCTAACTTCACCACGATACCACTCGTTTCCTTTTTGCTCAATCTAATTGAGCACCCTCAATGAAAGAAGATAACCTGGCTAATAAACCACTTTTGTTTAAAAAAATTTGTTACACCTACTTCAGCACAATTTCAATCATTTAAGAGACATGTTGTTTTGACCATGCCAGCTAGGGCAGACCGAGCCGTGTGGGATACACTCTAGCAGTGCGATGGAGATATAGGATAAGATGTACTCCAACAAGATTACTGAACTCGAACCTTTGAGTGTTAGATGGTGGATCAAAGTGTTCTCCAAATGTATTTCTACGGAAGTTCTAAATAATAATAATAATAATAATAATAATAATAATAATAATAATAATAAAAAT
>NW_004798508.1:53928-59939 GCF_000002075.1 Aplysia californica | reverse complement strand
TAATAATAATAATAACAACAACAATAATAACAATAATAGATATCATTTGTATAGCTCAAATCCGCACTCAACAGCGAGCTCTATTCACAATCTATATTATTACCCTAGCAGACCTGAGAGCATTCTGAAACAACCTCAACTTCCAGGGAAACATACAGTGCAATTGGCGCTAAAACACTAACATACTGACAAGATCTTTCGCTGTCTATGGCCGGGTTCCCAATACCACCTGGGTGAAGTGAGGAAATTTCGTGTAAAGTGCCTTTCCCAAGGACACAACGTCGGGTCCACGGCTCGAACCCTCGAACCGCAACCTCACAATTACGAGTCCGTAGCCTAACCACTAGGCCACAGAATGCGTATTTTGGTAAAGATTGAAAGAGAGGGACGGGGAACCATAGCCGCCAAGCCTTGCGTGGTTGGTTAGCGGATGTTTTAGTGTGGCCTGTTCCTTTTTTCTATGAAACGTCTAACGTCCTTACATCTTCTTCCTCTTTTCTGTTTGTTATTCTCTTGTAACACCTTTAATCTTCAGCACTTATTTGACCTAATTGCGTTGCAAGTGCCGTAAAACGCTCTCTAAAACTAGAACCACAGCCCCAATGTCAGCTCCAGATCCAAGCAGGACACTTGAGGATGACGAATAACAGCCTTTGAGATGAAGTACTTTCCAATGACGCCCCCATCCCCCACGGTAATTCAAAAGCTGCCATTCTTCTGTCAATGACACACGCTTGCTGTCTGCTAACGTCCTGTGGTGACATTGAAACTTTGAATGTAAGGACTTTTTAGTAACCACAAAGCTTACACTAGTTGTTCTTTATGCTATGATACTAATGTTAGTCCTTTTCTTTTTGAGAGAGTGATTTTTTTGTGAAGTACTGCTCCCGGGGAGACTGTATCATCTTCATGAACAAAATAATAATAATTATGTAGATCATTTCTACAGCGCCTACTCCCGTGTGAACAAAGCTCTTGGCGCTTTACACAAATGAATGTACGAACAATAATCACACACGCACACAAGCAAACACACACGCGCACACACACACACAATATATATATATATATATATATATATATATATATATATATATATATATATATATATACACGCACATCTACTTGCTTATCACACGCGCACGCTTACGAAATGAGCGCATACAAATACATAATTAAAAAATATACACAATTCCGTTCGTAAAATACATGGATACATAGTCATTTACATAACATTGAACTGATTATGAATCTACTGATATAAAAATGATGTCTTTAAATGTGTCTTTAAAGATAATTATTTTTAATTCAGACTCACATGTTGTATGTCTCAAGGTTTGGGGAAAAGAGTTCCAAACTGATGGAACAAGATGGGCAAACGATCTTTCAGGTAATGTTTTACCTCCTTTTCTAGGAACTGTTAAAAGATACTGCTTGCTTGATCTTAGTAATCTAGATGGAACATGAATCTGGATGAGATCACTAAGATATGAGGGAGCTTTGTTATCGACACATTTATGAAATAATATTGCAATGTTATATGGCATTCTAGCTGACACTGGGAGCCAATGCAATGTTCTTAATATGGGAGTAATGTGATCCCTCTTCTTTTTCTTTAGTACAAGCTCAGCAGACACACAGTCATGTTTTCGAAAGCGTTGTAACTTGTGAAGAGCGGTATTTTGTATGTTAGCTAGTAAAGCATTGCAATAATCGATGCGTGGAAAAAAGAAAGATGACTCGGCCGTTTTCAATGAGCGTTCATTCAAAAACATAGACGCATGACCAATTCTATGCAAGTCACAAAATAAAATGGTACACAAATATTGATAAGATGTTCCATTGACAATTTTGAATAAAAATACACTTCCAGTTTTTTGTTGTTGTATTTTTTTTGTTTTTCTTTTGTTTTTGTTTTGTTTTTTCCTTATTAGTAAAATACAATTTTTCAGTTTCAGTACAAACATGATCAATGTCTATGGGGATATGGCTTTTCTTTTGGTTACATAAAAGAATTTCAGTTTTGTTTTCATTAAACAGGAGCTTATTATCAATCATCCAGTTCCGGCATCATCAATGCACAGACCCATGGTGGTAGGCAAGGTTTTATCATCTGATGGTGGAACAGATTTGTACAACTGTGTATCGTCTGTGTACATGTGCTAATTAATAGTGTGCTTTCTAATCACAACTCCAAGAGTCTGTGTATATATAATGTATACAAGATTGAACCCAATACTGAATCTTGAGGCACTCCAAAGTCTGTTTAAATATTGACGAAAGAGAGTCGTGTACAAACACAGACTGTGTACGGCCAATCAGGTAGGACCTGGACCAGTCAAGAATCCTGCGAGACAGGCCAAACGTGTTGAACAATCGTTCAATAAGAATTGTGTGATCTATAGTGTCAAAAGCAGCAATAAGATCAAAAGGAGAAAGAATTGAAATTTTGTTCTCATCCGCCTCACACAAGAGGATGTTATATGTTTTCAATATCGTAGTTTCTGTGATATGAAATTGCCTATAGGCCGATTGATATAATTCATATAAATTGTTTTCTTTTAATAATGATTCTTCCATTGAACCAAAACAACTTTCTCCATGATGTTTTATAAAAAGGGAAGGTTGGAGACAGGTTTGGAATGCTTGAGCTTCTCGGGGAATAGATTTAATTTTTTAGAAGGGGAATAACTAAAGCATGCTTAAATAGTGAGGGCACTACTCCAGACTGAAGAGACTCATTAATAATGGAGGTTATAAATCCAATAACACTACCAAGGTGTGTGCTGACCGGTGGTGTTGGAATAAGAATAAGTCCATCTATCTCATCTACGGCATGGATTAAGAAGCACCCAGGCAAGGTATGTACGAATGGTCTCAAGGTCTTAAAAAAAAAGATTAGAAGACTAGCTCTGCCATTCGAAAATAACCAATAGGCTATTGTCACGTCTTTAGTACAACCGCCTTAGTTATTGTTTATGTTTGGAGAAAACTGAAGAAAACAGTGCTTACCTAAATCAACTTTTGAATGACCAAAAGTGAAAATAGCTTACTAATAGGACTTTTTAGTACATGAAACGAAAGCTCTATTTATTGAAGGTATGATGCAGGTAACATGCATTTTTATCATTCCATCCAATAACCAGAACGTTAACAAAAAGGACTTAAGGAACTGTATTATGACCACAACGAAGTGAATTATGAACACCTTGCAACCATGTACACTTAGGCTTGTCAGGAATTGAAGCAAAACCAAACCAAACCAAAACAAACAAACAAACAAACAAACAAACAAACAAACAAACAAACAAACAAACAAACAAACAAACAAACAAACAAACAAACACAGCAAGTGTTTACGCCTCGATAGCTAGGATTCTTCTCACCTCTACTAAGAGAATATTCCCCAGAGCAAAAGGATCAGACGAAATATCCGAAGGCGGGAACAAAAATGAATAAAACACCACTTCCTGAAGGAAAAAGATCGTGGGCCAGATCGCCAGCACTGAGTCCTCTTGCGGAAGGTGACGCGGTGTTCATAAATGTACCAGAGACTCTAGTGGATCTGCACCACGCAGTAAGGGAGACGAGTCGCTGGCCCACGTCTGTCATCTCTTCCTGAACAAGACACGATCTCCCGCTTGATATATGACGGACAAGAAATATACATATTTTTCATTCAGCAAGCTCCCTTGCGAGCCCTTCATCCTTCTGGGCACAGAGTAATGTCGCTGTTCTTGTGGTGTGGCAGAACTTTGCAAAAACATGACGCTAGGCCGTCTCGGCTCCGGCCTGTCAGGAGGAGAGGAAATGTGACGAGGACTAATCTCTTTCACGAAACAATCGGACAGGAACTTGGAAAGCAAATTAATTTTTCTATTTTAACCAGACGTTTTTCCCCCTTCGTTTCAGCGAACTGACGACAGTGGAGTGCCATGAAATAATACTCGTAATATTATTCTCGTTCTTAAGTTTGGAGACACGGCTCTGGCTTTATATTATAGACCCGTCAGAGAGTCACCATGCTAACATCTGTATAAATTTAATATCTTGCAAGTTAACCTACAGATATCAGAATACCATCCGGAATTAACAAATTATAACTTTGCTTCAGTTTGCTTCTCTAAAATAATGAGATTTTTAACACCACCCAAAGGACACATAGAGTTTGTGCTTAAACATTTCCGAAAATCTCGGACTATGGGTTTTACGCAGAAAAACTATTCTTTCCCCAAAAATTTCACATTTTACACCCACAGCCTAGATACGCCAGGCTTCACCAAATGAGACTCTTCACGGATAGAAGTTACGTTAACAATAACGATCTCTGCTGATCAAAAGCCGCCCCTACTGTTAAACGATGCTCTGCCTTCCCCATAGGACTAATACAAGTGGTTGGCGATTTATGTTCCGCTATTTGATTTTTATCCCTCCACTTTAGGAAGAAATAAAGTAAACACAATACAAAACAAAGTTTCAAACGAAACGTTTTATAACCCATACAGTATGTCTTTAACTTAAATAATTTTTAAGAAAGAGAAAGATCTCAAGAAAGACTCATCTGACAGTTAATCCATAGGTGCATGTAGTTTGGTTTCATGTCGTCAATCTGGACATAGTATCCATACGTACACGCATGCTCACATACTCTCCCACACACCCTCTCTTGCACACACATAATAATGTATGTCTACACTCACAAACAGAACCACAGTCACACCTAATATAAATGAACTATTGTCAACAATGGTATTGTTAAAGCTTGATGTATAATCAGTTTGTACTTGTCAAACAATACTTTCTGTTTTCGTCTGGTTTGTTATTGGTTATTAATTCAAAAGTAACTTTATGTTAACTTCAACAGCGTTACAATTAATTTTGTAGGCCGGGTGGGCGTGGAGTTTGTTTGCCCTCTCTTTTTCTCACATGAGTTCAGGAATCATGCACTCTTTTTTTTTTTGCATCGGTTTTTGATAAAATTCCAACACCTTACTTGACATAAAGTAGTTAATTTCTATTGCTGCTAATTTTTGTTCACTCGTCAGGACATTAAATTAGCTGAGTAAAAATGTATCCCAGGACGAATCAAGAAAAAACATTATACCGCAATTTAGTTAAAATGGTTTGACAAAAAATTCGAAAACAACAACACCACTCAGGACATTGCTTGTTCTTCCTCAACATGCAGCAAGTGGCTTAACTCTGTAAGGCCCTGTCGGACATGTTATATGTCCGCTAACAGTTCAAAGGCCATGATGTGGTACATTCGAACGATCATACAGAGATCATAAACACAAATGTGCATATTCCTCAATACACCTTTTGCTGTCTGTCTTTTTTTAACATCCAGATTAAGAAAATGCGAAAATGCGTACTAATTTGAATAACCAAGGTATTTTAGTGCCCCAAAACAGCACGTCTTTAATCGTTGTCAGATAACCAGAACGAACGTCCTCAAAGAGTGAACACCCCATGAGGACATAGCAGACACGTATGTCCGGTCCCCTGCAGACCAAAGCCATCGTTGCTTTACATTTCGAACTGTCATGCGCAAATCAGAACACGAATGAATTTGCATATTTCTTAGCAATGCATCTTGTACCTCACTTTCTTCAGTCTCAGATGAACAAAACAGAGATGAAAAAAATATGTATTGATAGCAAAGTTATTCTTATTTTCTTTAAATGTCCCCAAAACAGAACGCCATCAATGACCAGAATGCGTGTTCTCAATAGGTTTAATTATTGCCAGCCTAACTGACCCACCATGTGACGTTGTGTGTAGTTTATGTTTGGGTACTTTCAACACCGAGTTTGTAAACCATTTTGACTGGACGTAATCTATATTCCCCAAAAAAAGACAAATACACGAACCTTCAAGGAGGTTTCTGAATCTTTAGTAAGACACAAAGATTGTCAATTACAGTAAAGCTACATTTCGTTAGTCACAGATGTCCCCTTACCTTCATTTTTGATAAAGAAACGAATGGAGATTTTTTTTAAATGTTTAAT
>NW_004798508.1:51083-52126 GCF_000002075.1 Aplysia californica | reverse complement strand
TCTCCGTAAATCTCTCTCTCCCCTTCTCTCTCCCCTTCTCTCTCTCTCTCTCTCTCTTTCTCTCTCTCTCTCTCTCTCTCTCTCTCTCTCTCTTTCTTTGTGTGTGTCCAGCTACTTGAAGGATCCACATGAAAGAGACAACATTCCTTCTCCTTTTCTTTACTTAAGTCACAGCCCGGTCCTTTATACGCAAAAAAGGGAAAAGAGCACGAAGAACAAACAAATACACACATATACACAGATAAACAAACATGCAAACAAGCAGGAAATCATCTGCAAAAAGCAAAGATAGACAGAGCAAAACTAAGTTCGGCCTACAATCAAAATTAAAAGAAAAAAATTCCCCGCCCAGGACGAATCAAGAAAAAACATTATACCGCAATTTAGTTAAAATGGTTTGACAAAAAATTCGAAAACAACAACACCAGCAACAGTAACAACAAACAACAACAACAACAATAACAAAAACGACGATGACAACTTCAAACACTCTATTAGCATGGTTTGTGTAGTAATTTGAATCCAAAATCTCCCCACCTGGCTCGTGTCAAAGGCTAACTTGGCTGCAACTACGAGGCCAACTGGATCGAGTGAACATCGCCAACCCAATCGGATTATCTCGAAAGTCTAATGCTCTAAGGCCTTTCTAAGTAGGTTCAAGAAAAAGAACGTAAGAGCTTCTTTTTGAAAATGTAGGCGTTTTACTCCCTATCGACACATCATTTAGGTGGTGGGCTTCTGACCCGGCCTGCCAGGGCCAACTCCGGTTTTGAAAGATACAACATCTCATGAGAAACTCAATAACAGTATTTTCTTACTGAGGAATCAAACTCAGGCCACCTTATAAGCCCTTTGGCGACAGCGAAGCGCCTATCTGTTACACCACAGACCTCAGAGCTTATTAAACACCCGCAGTTAGTTCCAAGACAAACAATATAGAAAAATTGGCGGGGTGGGGGAGGGGGGGGCAAAGGAAAGATGAGGGACGGGGATAGGGCTATGGAGTTAGTTATTCCTTGATACACAGCAGATTCAAACTCATC
>NW_004798508.1:45972-50983 GCF_000002075.1 Aplysia californica | reverse complement strand
GGGGGTGGGGGGGGGTGTGAATAAATGTAGAGAGTTTGATTTCTTTCTTATTCTTCTTGTTCAGTTGTCAGGCCGGAGCTGACATTGACGACCACGGTACCCTATTACTTCCTGCTGTCAGTCTTCTTCATCAGCTCAGATGATTTTATTGTGTTATTTGTCATAAGACTGTTCAAGCCATCTGAGTATGTTGCTGTCTATCTTCTTCTGCCCTTCTTTGCCTCTATCTTTCTACATGGTACCAATTTCTGAAGTCCTTTGTTCTTTCTATGTGGCCAAAGAATCACAATCGTCTTTTCCTGTTTGTTTTTTTAAGTTTTCATTATTATACTGCTGCTTTGACTTTTCATTTTATGAACATTATTGTCACTTGTTGTTTTGCTGGAGGTACTTGTATTGTTATTGCAGTGGCCATGGTTGTTGTCAATTAAAAATGATACGTTACCTTGATCTCTCCCCGTTTCCCATCTGTTTAGGTTCTCTAAGTAGGTTGATCTGGGTCTACCCCTGCCTCGTTTGCTTTCAATTTTGCGAGTGAGAGCTAGATGTTCAACATCTTTATGTTTATTCATGTGTCCCCAAAACTGCATTTGTCTTTTCCCTGATTGTTTTTAATAGTTAGCGTCCCACGTGGGCTTCATCAAGTACTATCTCATTTGATTATAACATTGTTGTTAACCAAAAGGACACCTGAACAATCAGCAGGTGGATTCTGAGGTGGATATTGGAGTGGGGAGTGGTGCACGTATGGCAATGCCCGGAGTGCTAGTATGTTGTTCCCAAGATGTAGTAATCAAATAATCCAGTTTTTGTTTTTTTCCACGATTTTCTCAGCAGGAAATAAAGTTACATTTTTTTATTTCGTTTTATTTGGTGACGTAATGAAATCTCATCATTTTAATTGTTTTTCAAAAACGTCACTAACAATACTGAGAGAAAATTCAACATGGCTGAACGACTCAGCTACAAAGGACATCTGCTTGTAGCACAACGTGTTTTCAACATCGAATACACATTCAACAACGTAATCTGACTTTGAGACTAAAATAAGGTCGTTGCAATTTGTTGTTTGTATAGGATCTAATCTAGATACGTAAAGATGACATTTTGTTGCCCCGGGTGGCTGAATGGTCTGGGAGGCTAAGACTCATTCAATAATTCAATAATTTTTGAATAATAGTGTCACGGTCAAGCATTATTTGGCCGACTATTACTCTTGCTTTACTTAGTCGTCAATCTCTACCTTACAATTACAAAGTTCTATCTGGCATGTTTTGGCCGTTTTGGTTTACTTTCAGGCCATGAGGTCAGAAACCAAAATGTTCGTTCAGCTCTATCGTAAGATTTTTTTTCGGAAACGCTATCAATTCAAAAAATGGCATTTTAAAAAAGCTTGACATGTCATGTTGTGAAATTCAAAATTTTTAACATCAAATTTTTCAAAACCAGGTACTGAGCAGATAAAACTCTATAATTCTAGTGTAGAGCACAGGGGAAGACCCATAACCAAGACTTGATAACCAGAGCTCGGGAAATTTGTTTTAGTAAGCGTTTTACGGCACTTGCAACACAATTAAGTCATTTCAGTGTCGCAGATTATAGGTGTTACTAGAGAGTAACAAACACAAAACTGAAGGAGAGATAAGGAAGATAGGAGTTCTGTAGGAAAGAAGAAACCAATCACACCAGAGCACTCGCCTACCACTCACGAACTCAGGAAAATGAGCTGCAGTGCAGAGGCGAACAGCAATGGCATGTTTCTACGATTGTCGTCGTCTGTAAAAAAATGTCTCTGTTTTATGTCTCCATTGACACAATTTAGATAATTTGGGAGGCGGGCTTCAATAGTGTCTGTCAGAGACGGATGCAATGTCCCAGCGAAAAAAAAAAGATACTAAATAAAAAACTTTACCCCACATGGGAATCGAACTCAAGTCTTCTGTGTGCAACAGTGAAGCACCTAGCTCTGACTTACACCACAGACGCTGGTGTGATTGTTTGTAATGTTATGACAGTGTGTGTGTGTATGTGTGTGTGTGTGTGTGTGTGTGTGTGTGTGTGTGTGTGTGTGTGTGTGTGTGTGTGTGTGAAAGACAGAGAGAGAGAGAGAAGTGGGGAGAGAGAGAGAGAGAGAGAGAGAGAGAGAGAGAGAGAGAGAGAGAGAGAGAGAGAGAGAGAGAGAGAGAGAGAGAGAGAGAGAGAGGGGCTGATGTCGATGAGTTATTATAATTATACATTGTATTATGCATGTATTGAACTTTCCATTGCAACCCAAATTTCTCCAAGAAGACCAATAACAGTAGTACATTATTTTATTCGTTTAATTAATGTCCACGGTTTGGGGGGGAAATTCTTGCAACGCATTGCAGCATTACTTATATATCCGTAAGTACTGAGGCCTTTTATGCCTTCGCAGATTTTTCAAATATTACTCACTTAAGATAGAAAGGTTGGGTTTTTTTTTCATTATCCAAGCCTTGTTTGCTTTAGCAAGCGTTTTACGGCGCAAGCAATACAGTTAGGTTGGAAAGTGCCGAATATAATAGGTGTTACAAGGAGTAACACAAAAAAGAGGAAGGAGAGATAAGGACAATATAATAATATCCGACTCTTATTTTTACGCCACTGCAGCCATCATTAGGTGCTAGACAAGCCACAAAAAAACCATCATGGGTAGCACCAGCTCATCTCTGAATGAAAACGAAACTCCCAGCAGCCCCCCGCGCAAACGAGCCCGCACTTCCTCTCCCAACCGCTCGCTGGACCAATGCAGACCCTATGAGAAAGAAACTGTGAGTCCTCGAAATGGTGATCATCTTATATAAGTTTGTTTTGTCGGAGCTATTTGGAGCTAGGTCTTGTCATTGAATTTAGTGGAACCCGCCACCCACCCCTGCCCATTCATTTATATAATAAAGAGAGGTAAGGGGTAGGGGTAGGAATAGAGGACTGGCAAAAAGGTAAGGGCCCAGGTCCGACAACAGAAAACAATCGTTATATTATTATCATAGGTAGCGATTTTGAAACAAAAGGAGAAAAAAGTGGGGGATGTTGCAAAAAGGGTCATAGAGCCTAGTGGAAAATTAACGAGACATTGACAATATATATTTTCTTGGTAAGCACAACTGAGATCTTCACCAAAGGCAGCTAAGAATTAACATGTGTATACATGTATGCGTAGCTTTGTAGAAATTCGGTTGAATGTCTAAATCGATGGACCTACTAAAAATTCGCTGATCTCATCTCCGCGCTCAATTTTTTTTTCGTAAAGCCTCTTTCTTTTCTGTTTTGTTTTGTTTTGTTTTTTGTTTTTTGTTTTTCTTTTTTTTTTGCTGGGGTTGTTTGGGCTGGGAGTGTCTCCTTTTGAATTCTGCAGTTTGCAGAGGTCGGGTGGTTGTGCCTTAAGTAGAGTTGCCGGTAAGCGATGATGGCAATGTTCAAATTGTGCGTAGATAATTCCGGAGCAGACGTTTGGTTTCATTTTAACTCAGGCCAGGAGGTTCATTGAGAAGAGCAGTATCTTAAATGCAACAAAATATGTAACTAGTTAGCAAAGTCAAATATTCAAGATACCATTAACCTTAAACCTGACAAAACGTGATTCAAAACTTTATGGGAAAACGCTTTGTCAACCTTATTCCTCAAGTCCCCAAGTGTTTGTTGTTTGTTTTTTTCTTCAAATTAAGAGAGAGAGAGAGAGAGAGAGAGAGAGAGAGAGAGAGAGAGAGAGAGAGAGAGAGAGAGAGAGAGAGAGAGAGAGATCGCCTAAATCAGACTCTTAACCTGTGCATTATATTGAGTTTTTGGAATTGAGACTGCCTTCAAAGAAGTGTGCAATTCTGTCCCTCGATATGCAGGGAAAACCGTAATTTGAAATCTTTTCCATGATTCAAACGAGAGTTCTTCAAATTATACGAGTGTTTATATCCAAGTTCCCAGTTCATTGTACAAAGCATTGGCATGAAATATGGTGAGCCTAGTAGATCCAGGATTCCGTGCAAGTTAACAGCCTACAAAGTCCAGACTCAGCAAATGTCAAAATAAAGGAAATATCACAATAAGGACGAATATGCTATTAAACACGACATGCACCCAACAGAATCCATAATTCTAATTTCGACACCTCTTCGGAGAAAACACCCTGAGCACGGTACCATCGAAAATTCCTTTAATAATAAATGCATTTGGAGGCAGCAGGGTGAAGTAAGGCGTCGTCAAAATAATGAAATACCCCCCCTCCCCTTGCATTTTCCGCCCGATTGGCAACTTTTATAGAACTTTTGTGTTTTGACTCAACGCCTTTAACTCTTTTTGAAAACACATTTCGGTGTTGATTTTACTGAAAAACGTTGATTTGAGGCACATAAACAGTAAATTTACAGTTTCCCAAGACACTTAAGCTTGGAAGTCATCAAACTTTGGTGGCCATTTTTTCGCTAATTTTACCCCAGAAAACAGGCGACCCCCATCTCCTTCAATTGCAAATATCTCGACTCTTTTCAAGATAGACTACTATGTTCTTCACAGAAAACAAGACAAATTAACAAGATTTTAAAATGACACCAATAACTCTACATGTCCAAAACCCAAAAATTGACGAGCGCCTGATTCTAAGGCGTCGTGACACATTTAGTTATATCATTTTCTGAGCCAGTTCGTTGCCTCAGTCGTCTCTTGTTTCCTCCTATAAATCCCAGAGAAGCCAGTGGCAAGTTCTGCCGTACGTAGCACTCACAGAGGTGTACGGCCATCTGCCAGGACGTGACAAGTTCAACATGGCGCTCACCTGCAAGACGTGGCGGGAGCCCTTCTCCAGGCCTGCGCTGTGGCGGCGAGCCAGCTTCCGGTTCAACGACGTGGACGACTGGAGGGCGCTGTGCTGTGTGAGTCGGGTGGCCTCCGCGCTTCGTCACGTGACAGTCGACTGTGCCGGTGAGACGGCGTTTAATTCTTTTCTTCCCAGTGTGTGTGTGTGTGTGTGTGTGTGTGTGTGTGTGTGTGTGTGTGTGTC
>NW_004798508.1:41905-45255 GCF_000002075.1 Aplysia californica | reverse complement strand
TGTGTGTGTGTGTGTGTGTGATTGGTATCCGTTGGCATGTTTTTGGAAACAAAAAAGTGGGCATTCGTCCTGCTGCCTAGGCACAGATGGCTACGAACTAACCAAAGTTTGAATCTATGGGGGGTCCAAATTTTTGTTACTTTCATTGGCATATTTCCTAAAAGCTCGTTTTTTGTTGTTGTCGAAGGACCCTACGCTCCACAGCAAAATTTCTTTTTTTTCCCTTGAGGTTTTTCTCTTGTCATCAAGAAAACCAGTCCTCCAAGATGCCTATAGCTGGTGCCTTTCTCTCTACAGCTTCTGACATCCCAGCTGACAAAAGTGTCGGGTCTGCTGACAATCTAGCATACTTCTTCCGTTGCCTGGTGAACGCTAAGAACTGCCGGCTGACCGCCTTGAATGTGACCAACATGCGGCGCTTGGCGCGCTATTTGTCACGGCCTGACCATGATGTGGTCACTCTGCTGACCAACCTCCTCGAAGTGCAGACGCAACTCGATTCTCTGAGCCTGCGGGGCGCACGGCTCTCACCAGATCACGGTGTGTAGGACCAGGAGTGCCTGACAGGGCAGCGTGTAGTTCTTTATCTTTGGTTGACCATTTCATAATAATACTATTTAATTTGTTTATTAGATTTGCATTTCAAACCTTTTGGTTTAAATTTAAATTTAAATATTGTCTTGGAGGCAAAATAAATCCCCCCCCCCCCGTCCGTCCGTCTTGAAGGTGCCCGATCTCAGCTCAGATCTGAGTTCCACTCAGTCCGAAAGGTGTTATATCATACAGGAGCTGGAACGTCCGGCAGTGCTAGACGACATGTGCGAAGCATGGACCTAATAACATCCTTGGTGCGAATATGGTTACCAAAATGCGAAATACATAGAATAGGTTTAACGCCCCTTTCTACTATTATCTTAGAGGAGGGACCTCCGAGTTTAACGTCCATCTCCGAAAGGATCGAGCCAAATTGGAAATTCCTATTAAGTGCCTTTCCCAAGGACACAATGTTGAGCCGAGCTGAGGCTCGACCATCTTGATTCATGCCAGCACATTGGCGACAAATTCATTTACATTATGTTCTCATATAACCTGTTTCTATTATTTTATTTTTTTTACATTCCATTCTTTTTCTTAATACGATCACTTGCTTTGCGTTGCCACTGCATCTGCAAAGCTTACAGTGGCTTCCAAAAGACACGTAACATGTCCAGCACATTTCGAGCTACCATATTATTATACAAAACAGAAACACGAATTTGTTTATTTCATTGTATGCATATTGTTTCTTGCATTTTTTAAAAGTTCCGGTTAAAATAATAAAACTGTAAAATCGGTATGAATGAGCAGCGCGTCTTCAAGCGTTGTCCTGTGACCTGTAATATGCGTTCTTAAAGTGGGTTAAGAGAGGGTGCGATTAGTATTATGAGCACACACCATTACTTTACCGTGATTTTCTTACAAAATAAAAATAAATAAATAAATAAACAAATAAATAAAATAAAAACTGTTGTGGATGGGAGGGTGGCGGGTGCTCCTATGTGGTTTTCACCTTCTTTGTTTTAAAGCATCTATCGTCCTTATTTCTCCTCCTTTTTGTGTTTCTTACTCTCTTGTATCACTTCTAATCTTCGACACCAAAGTGACCTTATTGTGTTGCAAGTGCCCTAAAATTCTTACTAAAAACGTTCTGTTTCAGGTCTTCGCCTCCTCGTTAGCGCAGGTCTCAGTTCGGGCTCTATTCTGAGTCTCCTGGATGTGTCTGACCTTTTCGCCACGACATCGCCACGACATGACATGGCCGCAAACCCGCGCTTCCTGTCCGTCCTGACAGTATTTACTAATTTGTCAGGTAAGGTAAAAGCCATGGTGCCCTCTTGCAGTTGACTCACGAACTTGTGCAATTTTCTACGTAACTGTGGCAAGAAACCTGTGACCCGGTTTCCTAAGGTTTCACCTTTTCTAGAAAACTTTGACTCGACGGGCTCAAATCCAGGTCCGTTTTAACCACGGTTATGTCCTCAGGGAAAGCAGTGGACTGGAGGTCCAAGTGCCCGGCACCATTTCGCTTCACTGTACATGTAATTTGTTCGGTGTTTCTTGACTTTACTTTCTAATAGGTACAGATTACTTTGCGGTAAACTCTCAGAAGGATGGCTCACCTAGCACCATCACTATCGATCTCCTGGTTGCCATGCACACAATAGTCTTGAGACTAACTTTTCGCAATTGAACAAACGGACCCTGCACATGTAACTTTTTAAAAAATGTGGATATTTTACGCCCCTGACAACAACATTTTAGAATGCAAATAATTAAGGGCTTCCACCCTGCCAGTAAAGATCAGCCAGGTTTGAGAGGGATAGACCTAGGTACTCTATAAAAATTCTACCTGTGTGAGACACCGAAGCACCTAACCACTGCATCACAGACGTCGGTGCACTTGAAACTTTTCCGACAAAAAATGCACTGAATAAAAAGACACGGGATGGACCTCAGAAGCTGGTATGGCAATTGATAATAAATCCACTTAACATCCTCGATACTACAGATTTCTTTTTCTCATCTTTTCCAGTAGCTGGACGTTGCTTCTAGGACCTTTCTGCATGCACCAAAAGGCTTTGTCTCTTAATGCCATTCTGCCTGCCCGAGTTGTTTTGGCTCCTAGCAAAGTTACTAAAACAACCCAGCGTTTTCGTCTGTTTTAATAGAACGTTCAACTTCTCTCTGTTCCTCAGAAATCGACTTAAACCATCAATACCTCAGCGATGATGTCATGTACATTTTCTCGGAAAATCTATGCGGGAAGCTAAGGAAGATCCGAGTGCTGGCTCACTACATGGGCCGGCCGGAGAGGCGCACGTCCCCCGAGACTTGGGCCCATCTGTGTTCTCGTTGCCCCGACCTGTCCGCCGACTTTTCCGTCAAGGTGACAGGCCGTCTTTTAAAATTATACCTTTCCAGTTTATTTACTGTTTGTCGTTGGTTTGTTTTGTATTTTGTAAAGGTTCTTCGGCACTTGCTACACAATCAGGCCACATAAGTGCTGACGTTTAGAGGTGTTTCCAGGGGGGAAAATACAAAGAAAAGATGGAGGAGAAATAAGGACAAAAGATGCTTGATAGGAAAGAAGGAGCAAACCAAAACTCCAGAGCACCCGCCAACCACTCACATACCTCCCTGTGTTTTCTTTGTTTGCTTTGCTACAGTTAGTTTCTATTTGATCACAACGCAGGATTTCGAGACAAAAGATTCTAAATTAGGTTTCATGTAATACCGATCGTTCTAATAATATTTTATCCCAGCCTGGTGTCCTCTCCTTGTCCCGAGCTTGAGCTATAGAAGTAAGCCTC